>NW_010270057.1:0-18850 GCF_000690775.1 Eurypyga helias | reverse complement strand
TTCCCTCGGTTCCCCCTAGTAGACAGAGAAAAGCACATCCAGGGGATAATGCAGAAGTTAGACAGGTTGAAATGCCTTTTAGAGGTGTCTAATGGTAGGGTGGATAAACCTGGACATAAAGGAGCACTACCCTTCTATAAGAAAAATAAAAAAACCCATTATATATTAAAATAATAATAAAACCACAATTTAGAAGCACAATTAAATTATATTTTTGAAGGGAAAACAAAAGGTAATGCCCACAACACTTTAAATATACTTGAAAATATATTAATAATTGCTGAAGTTTGGAGCTCAGAAGAGAATCCTTTCTAGCAATAGCTAGTTGAAAACTCTCTAAAGAAAAAATATGCTGTGTTTTATGTAATAGATATTAAGTGTCCAATGCCCCACTCAAGAACTTCATCTCCCTTCTGAATAAAACAGTCTAGGAATCATTCTTCCCAGCTGTTACAGCAAAGTGCTTTGCATCCAAACTTCCTACTGGTAGCAGTCTCTTTCTCATTCCTCCTAACTTCTGAATGAACTCCTGACTGTGTGTGGGAACTTTTTGGAAGAGTGTTTTTTGGCACGGGCCAAAACTGGGCTAAAACAGGATAACAAATTAGCAGTAGAAGTGATCACGTGCCAGTATTCTGGCACTTTTTAATCTACTAGTAGAGAGATATCCAAATTGACTTTAACTGATCTGCCTACAGCTAGCTGAAGAAGCTGAGATTGTCAATGACTTTTTTCCTTCAGTCTTCTTTGGCAAGTGCTCAAGCCACACCACCAGAGTCACAGAAGGGAAAGGCAGTGACTGGGTGAATGAAGAACTCTCCACTATAGGAAAAGACCAGGTTTGAGGCCATCTAAGGAACCTGAAGGTGCACAAGTCCATGGGGCCTGATGAGATGCATCTGCATGTCCTGAGGGAACTGGTGAATAAAGTTGTTAAGCCACTATTCATCATATGTGAGAATTTGTTGCACTCCAGTGAAGTTCCCAATGGCTGGAAATGGAAAACATAACCCCCATTTTTAAAAAGAGAAAAAAGAAAGACTTGGGGAGCTACAAGCGAGTCAGTCTCGCCTCTGTGTCCAGCAAGATCATAGAGGAGATACTCCTGGATACTATGTTAAGGCACATGGAAAATAAGGAGGTGATTGGTGACAGCCAACATGGCTTCACTAAGGACTAATCTTGCCTGACAAATTTGGTTGCCTTCTATGATGAGGTTATGGCATTGGTGGATAAGCAAAAAGCAGCTGACAATCTATCTGGACTTGTGCAAAGCATTTGAAACTGTCTTGCATGTCTCTAAATTGGAGAGGCATTGATATGATGGATAGACACTCAGTGGACAAGCAACTGGCTGGCTGGTTGCTCTCAAAGAGTTGTGATCAGTTGCTGGATGTCCATGGTGCATGGATACTTATGGTAAGTGGTATTCCTCAATGGTCAGTACTGGGACCAGTGCTGTTTAAGTTCTTTGTGACATCGTCAGTGGGATCGAGTGCACCCTCAGCAAGTTTGCCAATGACACCAAGCTGATTGGTGTGGTCAACACACTGGAGGGAAGGGATGCCATCCAGAGGGACCCTCACAGGCCGGAGAGGTGGGCCTGTGCCAACCTCATGAAGTTCAACAAGGCCAAGCGCAAGGGCCTGCACCTGGGTCAGGGCAATCCCAAGTACAAGGACAGGCTGCACGGAGAATGGATAGACAGCAGCCCTGAGGAGAAGGCCAGGTTGGATGATGCTTTGAGCAACCTGATCTAGTGGAAGGTGTCCCTGCCCATGGCAGGGCATTGGAACTAGATGATCTTTAAGGTCCCTTCCAACCCACACCATTCTATGTTTCTATGATCCAAGCTCTTAACCAAGTTATCCAGCTCTAAGACTGGCATATACAAGCAGAGTAATGAGGCCCTAACATTCCCTTAGTCTTACTGTAAAGCACTTTATGTAGCAGCTACACAATCTTGTCTCTACCTAAGTCCAAGATTTCTTTATAATACATAACCCATAACAAAACACTGAATCATTTCACCTCATGTGCACTCCCTTAAGTCCTTTTTTTGGCCAAACACTGAATACAAAGCAAGCCTGAATGAAAGAAGAATTATAAAGATGCGGCTCCTGGTGTTACTGCACAAACCCAGGCTACCAGCTCCCCTAGTGGAAAGTTCTTTGCACTGAACTTGAGTCAAGATTTCATCTATACAAATGCCTGGATGGTGAGCTTAGAGAGACACAAAAATAACCAGAGCACTCACTAAACCCAGATGGCATTGATGCTGCATTACCTTCCATTCCTTGTCAGACTTAACAGATTTATTATACAGAACATCTTAGGGAAAGGAGAAGATATCATAGTGATTGGTGAACAAAAGTGGAAAAGAATAAACACAGTACAATGGATATCACTCATGCAGAGTAATTCATCTAACATACAGAAACAAGGGAAATATCCCCAATCAAAACTATCTGCTCCTTAAGCCTAAACATTCAATAACTTCCCAGCTTTGCAATGCATGTGCATCTCCTCCCTGGGTTTCCTGTGGTTTACATTATCATTTGCAAGGTATATTATGACAAGTTATTTACTTTGGGCCGTAGCCCTGAGGCATTTGAGTGTCGTTCCTTTCAAAGAAAGTCATAAATAAACATGAATAATCTGCATAAAGGGAGATGACTTTGTCTTATAACAAGTCAGAAGAGCAGGCTATGCACCTCAACACACAATTCCCTACATATATTTCCTTTTGTCTGATCATGAAGGCGGTAAGCTTTTGTTTGCCTGTTAAATAAATAAACAAATCTTTCCTGTTATATTGTACAGCACTGCATTCACATTCAAACAGCAAGATGTTCACTTAAGTCAAATAGTTTCTACCAAGAAAAGCTACTATTTTAGTGTCAGAGTTATTTTTCCTATGCTGTGCTAACAGATGAATAATTGTGCAGCCAATATACAAGCAATTCAATTTAAAACCAGTAGCACTTGTCAAATAACGGTTCCGCCACACCACTCTCAGTCATCCCCCAGCATTACCTCATGAGTCTATAGACAGGGGACAAGGAAGATTTTTAGATTAAACAACAGAGACTCACCATAGTCTAGCTCCCAAAATAGCAGAGAGAAAGGCAAAAATAGTTAGACATGCTGATTGCATTGTTATAACTTAAATTGTATTCAGATGCGAACTCTGATGTGCCAAAAACTGTAAGAGCTGAGCATGAAAGATCAGAAAAGTGACATCTGGTATTGGATGCCCCTCCAGACATGACTAATACCATTGGTATTGTGTAGGCTTTGCCCTTCCTAATTTAATAGTCAAATGTAAAGATTAGGCCCCCACAGCTCTGACAGTATCACAGGATACTGTTTTACTGTATGTCTATATAAAATTCCCTACCATCCCTCTCCATGGATCCCCACAGATGGGCTGACTTTGAATAGGCATGTATATCTTTCATATTGCTATGGACAGTTCATCACATTACTTCCAGCTGGTGGATTTACAACTGAACCATATGACTCCACCATTATTAGTGGGAAACAAGGGAAATTTGACCACTAAATGTTGATTTTATGCAAGAGCAAGTTTTTACTGCACAGTATGTGACATATATAAGTAGCTAGGCTCACACTTCATATTTTCATTAATGCTGCAGTTATAGCTATAGATTTCCAGTGAATTATTAACAGCACAGTCCAAGCATTTTTAAGTCTCTGACTTTACTGTCATGAATATCATAAAGCAGCCAGTATGTAGAATTTAAAACTTTCTTCTTCCCTAAAGTTAGTCTCTGAAGCCAGGAACACAGATCACCTTTTTTTTTTTTTTCTAACCAGGACGATTGTTTCTCTGCAAGTTTAAACACTTGTTGCAGCCACACCAGACTAGCTGGTGGTATTTCTTAACATTTCGAATAGTAAAGCAGAATAATAATATCCTAGAACTCTTTGCAGATATAGACCTCAAAATATTTTGACCTATGAAGTATATTTACCCACCCATCACAGATGGAGAAATCATGCCATGCAAAACCAGCAGGCTGATTCCAGGTCACAAAGCAAACTTACACAAAGCTCATAGCAGCAGAGCATCCTGTCATGTATTCTATTCCCTGTGTGGCCTAGCTGCACCAATACACATGGAGATATCACAGTCTTTGAAGCTGTTAACCATGATTTTGTGATGTGTCAAGGCATGTGATAACAGCCCTGAAGGGATGACTAGGGTGACCTGGATGACAGTGCTGAAGGATCATGGAAATGCTGGTTCATGAGAGAATCAATATGGAAAATTCTACCATGAAAAAAGCTAGCCAAGGATAGAAATTTCAAAGGTCTGGAAATGTAAAGGTCAGTGTGACATTTCACATGAGGAAGTATTCACCTATTTTAAAATTACTTGTATTTATTTACTTTATACTTTATTACTTCTATAACAAAAACGGGGATGTGGCTTATCAGACTAGCTTGGGCACCATATTAGAGTGAGCTGAAATACAATGATAGCTCTCTGCAAACACTTACTCCACGGTAAGTGGGTGGCAGCTTGAAAAAAAGACCCCTAAACACAAATGCTCAAATTTTGTCACTTCATTGGTGTAGAGTAGTACACCAACTCTAACATATAAGGTTAAATGCACTAGCCTTGCTCACAGTGGGTTAACATTAACCTTTTCTTTCCTGTAACAAAACTGGGTGATTATTCTTTCTAATATATGCTGTATGAAGAGCTCACATTCACTTGGATAAGAATTTGCTCTGTATGTAACTGTGAGCTGCTATATTTCACACCAAATCATTTAAAACTGATCTGAAAGCCTGTTAGCAAACCAGAAAAAGCATACACAGACGACCCCAAACACTATCTACAATCAAATCAAAACTCATGTTGAATAAGGCAGGCTTGACCTGAATATTATCAATACAGAACGACAGAAGTGAGAACAAACCTTACGATTCAGAGGTTCACTTTTAGTGGTTTGGCTAAGGATCCAATATTTGAACATCCATTTGGGTTTCACCCAGACTGCCTGACCATCTTTGATCTTCAGGACTCGCCTGGAAGTTCTTGCAAAAACAGGGTATTCTTGTGAAACTTCCAGTAATTTCTCCTTCTGGTCAGGCTTGAAATACCATAAAAGTAGTCCTTTTTTTTTTTTTTTTTTCCTTTTTTTGTGGTATTTCACTGGGTCGTTAAACCCCAAGCAGTGTCAGTGCTCAATAAATAATACATAATATAGTCTTTCAACACTTCCATTTCCAATCCCTATCAGACATGGGAAGTGAAGAAGAGTGAAAAACCATAAGAAACAGTCAACTCAAGTCTCAAAGTGTCTAACATTTGGGATTTTGTGGTTTTCAATCCAGAAAAGGAGGCCCCATGGCTGCTGTGCAATAACATGCTCATTGCCATCACAGGAGAAAAAAGGATGGGTTTGCTGCCACGGTCAGAAAAGAGAGGATGGCAGTGTACCACACGGGAGAGACCTTTCAAAATCCATCCTAATAACGGGGTTGAAGTTTTAAGCTAGTGCTCTGAATGACAAAACATATCCCTTATCTTTTAGCATCCAAAAGTTCTCAAGCTTAAAAGTCAAACAGAACTTTTGAGTCCTTCAGGTTCCCAATGTTTTCTCCTCTATTTTCAATGTCTTCTGTCATATCTTTTAAATCTTAGCAAAAATCTCTGGATCTTTGTAATCAAAAAAGCAGCTGAGATGAAGCTTCTTCCTGGCCTTTTTACTGATAGGGGCAAGGGAAGGGGGGAGATCTGTGTAATGACTGGCCACCACAGCAAACCTGAATTCTAAAGGACAAAATGTCTTGAGTTCTCAGACAACAGACATCAGATTTAGGGAGAGGGGTGTGCAAACTGCCCAGGGAAATACCAGCAATTTACATATAACCCACATGAGAATTGCTGCAGCTATTATTAAAACTTAAAGGCATGTGGTGATTGCATTGAACAAGCTGGTATTTCTTTAATTTGGAAGTTAAGTACTTTCTATATTATAGATCCTTAACCCAGCATCTAAGCAACAAATGTGTACATTTTTTCTTTTGGAAGAGAAAATACTGAGCCTAATACTGACTTTTCCTCTGATAATACCTCAGATAAAAAAGAAAAATGAAAAAAATAGGGTTTTAACACTTATCTTT
This sequence comes from Eurypyga helias, assembly GCF_000690775.1. Lineage (NCBI taxonomy): Eukaryota > Metazoa > Chordata > Aves > Eurypygiformes > Eurypygidae > Eurypyga > Eurypyga helias. The sequence goes on along the minus strand of NW_010270057.1, from coordinate 12,688 downwards.
ATAGATACATTAATTTGTTTTTCTGTCTGCTGGAAAAAAAACCTATATCCAAGGAAAATTAAAAACATATGGTTTGAAATAGATTAAGCCATGAATATGAGTCAGTGCTACTAAATTTTATGATACATTCCATCTAATTAATGTGATGGAATATACTGAAGATATACATTTATACGTATATTATAGAAGATAATAAACCACCCATAGTTATGGTTAACATATGCAGAGATATACAGACATACACACACACTTGTACAAATGCAAGTAAATATTACACTTATTTTGTAGGTTACTTATATATACTTGTGTTGCAATGAAAGCAAAAGTACATCCTGTTGCAACTTATCTTGTACAAAGAGGGTAAAATGAAGATAAATGTTCACAAAAATGCCAATTTAATTTTCCCTTTTATAAGGGAAATTTTTGACAAGCTGACTTCTGCAGTGACAGGCTCTATGTTAGTGAGCATTATCTACTTTAAATACTTAAATCTTGACTGTCTAGTTTGGGTTTTCTGAGGCAGCATGCTCATAGTTGTATCTGAATATTGACATGACTCAACACCCTGGAATAAGCTTTGGTGATTAAAACTGTGTAACACTGTATGCAGTCTATTCCCATGTGAGCACAACAAAATATTCACTAACTTGGAATTTTTCACATGCAACCTCAGTTCCAAATACTCTCAGTAAAGGGACTTCACATCATTTAAAAATGCGTGAGTCGTTTAAGTCCCATGGTCTTTTGTAAACAAAGGAAGCGACCAGATGAATTCGAAGGAATCTGTTTGTGGAAGTTTAAACTATCCCCACCTTGTCAACTCACCTGTCACCTGGCATTATTCATTCCACAGGAAAGTACGTGCTCTCTAGCCTGTTTATCACAGCATTCGGTCTCCCAGCCTAAACCCACTGCCGTTACAAAACCCAGTCGCCAGACTTCGCGCTGCAGCAGGCGTGTCGTGCACACTTGCCTTGTGCTTCTGGCTCTGCCACCAGGTCATGGAGCTCAGGCAGGAGGGCAGCAGCCAGGAGACAGTCACAGCCTGAACCATTTCCAGCAGAGCTTCTGGGGGATATCTGGCTGTGCCCTTAGGCTTCTTGATCACAACATTCTGTGATTACGGAATACCATCCACTTTGTGTCATTTTATTTCTATGCAGAAGAGTCCGAACCTGGTTTATTATTCTTCATTGGGAAGTCATTCTGTGCTTCTGAACACCCGTGTTACCCACCTCTGTACTCTACGACCCCTTTGGTGTGGAGGAACAGGGCTCTGTACACTGTTTCAGATGGGGGCTACAGCATGGTGTTCATCATACAGTGGAGGAAGAAAGTCTGTTTCATTCTCCATGAATAAGCACTGAACTGACGCTTTTCTTTCTCTCAAGATCTCATTCCTGAATGGGAATAGTCAACTCAAAGATTATAATTCTATAAATGAAGTTAGAGTTGTCATTTTTCCATGTGTGTCACCTTATGTTTACCTATATTGAATTTTTTGCTACCCTTTATTTCTACATCACACAGCGTTGTGTGATCCTCCTTTTGCAGACAGCTTTACTATGTTAAATAAATGAGCATCATCAGCAAACTTTGTCACCTCACTGCTCTTCCCTGAGTTGTCTGTGAAATCCGTGCCCAGGCCCACGCTGCTCAGGCCCACACACATATTACTGTGACCGTCTGTGAATAAACTCCTTCAGTATGAAAAGTGACTTTTTATTCCTATCCATTTCTTTCTAACTTTTAACCATTTTTTTATCCTGTGAAGATCTTCCTTCTTATCCCATCGTAGCCATGTTTTCTTAGAAGCTTTTGCTGCAAGCTTCTGTTACAATTGAAGCATGCCAATTAATTAATCCACTCTGGAAAAAGAAATGTATTTAAACATGTGTTAAATGAAACTTCAAAAAAGCCTTATTTTGAATTCTATCTTGTTAGCCAATAGCCAAATCATAGTGCCCTACACAGGCATTTACTGCACATTAGAACATAGGAACTGACGTACATGAACACCCTTTTTTTTTTCAAGTCTAAACAAAAACCCTTTTTTTGTATATGCCATGCCAGAATACCAGTCACAGCAACCTCACTCTTAACTTGGGATGCATCCCATAAGCTGGTGTGTGTTTATCCTGAACACTTAAACTTTTGTCATTTCCAGTGAAGGAAACTTCTCTGGTTGAGTTTTGTAAATGCCAGGCTGACTAGCAAGTGGTGCAGACTTGTCCTTTGCATCACCAGCTGATTATATAATAGGAAACACATGAAGCAATTTCAGTTTATTATTTCTTCACTTGCCAACATGACTTTGGTACAACTAATAAAATAAGGAATACTTTTCTGTGGTCTCTATTATGAACTAAAAATGTAAAAAACACTTTTTAATGTAAAATGAAAAAGTTATTATTCCTTGGCCAAGCTGGCATATACCAACTTGTCTCCTGCTTCTGGTTTTAATAGAAAGGAAAAGGGACATATTACTTTCATAATAACTTGATTACCTTATGGGCCAGGTCCTTCCTCCAATTTGTGTAGTAACTGCCCTGTAAATGGTTGTAGTGTTTGTTTAGCCAGATGCAGTTAAGTTGTGGTGACTTACATTAGCAGACATGCCAAATAAAGCTACTAATGAAATTCCATTGCTAAGAAATGATAAAGGCTGTGAAAAACCCTGAAAACACAAACATCTCTGAGTGTAAAAATGTGCTACTCTAAGGAGAACCTTACTTGGGTCTTTTAAATACTTCTGACAGATCCCCTCCCTCACAAAAAAAAACAAACCCCAAAAAAGCATTAATTCTTTAGCTCCAGAAAACTTATATTCTCTAAATTGGCTTTACAAAACCTCTAATCACTCAATGTCAGTGAAATTTCACAGCTCTTAGTTATAACTCTCTTTCTATGACCCCAACAACCTGTGAATTTCCACATTTTCCAGCAGATTTAATTTTTATAACTAAAGACAGAGTAGCTCACAAGTTTAATGGCATATTGCTATAGTTTCCAAGACATTCTGATTAACCTGCTGTGATACACAGTTCAATTTTTTTGTTAACTTTGCCCTCAGTAGGATAAAATATCAGAGTTTTTTTACCATAACCCAACTATTCCTTCTGGTTGTGCTGCTTTCACATTCAGAAGTACCAAATGCCATGGGTTTCTACTTAAAATCTTGGAGTTCTTATAGCTGAAAAGTCCCACGCTATTTCAGATAATGCAGAGCATATTCAAATAATGTACAGTGGATGGATGGGTTTGCCTTTCTGAAAAATCCACGTTCAGAAGCTTCTCAGGCAATGTCTATGTTTTTACTGCAATCTGAAAAGTTATATTTGTCTGCTACTTTGGGTGGAGATCATTATACCACCCTCATATAAAGCTTGCATTTTAGACAAATGCTTTTGGTCTTTCTCCATGATTGGAAGCATAAAATACTGGATGTCCAGTGGGCCACACGGCCACAAAACCCTCGCTATTGACAAAGATAGAAAGTAGGTCTAGTCCTTTCACTGAAACAATTATGATCTGATGAAAGAATTATACAGCTTTTCACATGAACTTGGAGAGAATTATTTTTAAAAAAGAGCTTCAAAGATATTAGAGAGGCCTTCAAACCCTCCATAGACCACTGGCAATCCACAGAGAGTCAGCTGTTATTCTCATTTCCAGCTAAGAGAATCAAAACAGATGGGAGGAGATGAAGAACAAAAGCAGAAAATGCAAGTGTTTTGTTTTTCAGAAAGGGAAAAACATTTATCACACTCAATACAGTACAAATGCATAAATACTTTCCTAGTATTAATTTTCTGTGTAAGCAACCACTGTCATTGCCACAGGCGTATTATGTGAGTGTGGATAACAGAGGAGCCAGCAGACACAGTTCTGAAGGAGACGGGACCTGGTACTGGAGACAAGATCTTTTACAAAGAGATTATCCACATTAATAAATGTTTTAGCACCCCTCCCGAAGGAATGTGAAGAGAATTTTTAATATCAGTAATTTTCCAGACCAAAACCTAGTGGCTTACTATGCCCAGTTTGGGGTAATGAAAAATTTAATTTTGTTAAATTCTTCCATGCCCAATTTTCCTTTTCCATACAGAGAAAAAATGAAAACTAAATAATAGCATTCTGTCACTTTAGCTGTGAGAGTTGTAAAGACCAAACATTAAATAGCAAATAGCAATGGGGAAACCAGTCTAAACAAGTTAATGAAATCTTTTTGCAGCCTCTGACAGAGTGATCAATGGTGAGGATGTGGCATGTAAAACTATTTGTTAAAAATGCAGCTTGCTGAGATTTTGTGTGGGATAGCACGTAAGCTGCAAATATCAAGCGTAACCTCTTGTCTTAGGCTACAGGGCATATGTCCCATTGGGACTTCTGTGTTCCGCTGCCAGCCGCTCAGATTTTCACATTATAATGCTATGCTCTACCTAAGGCATAGCCCATTTAAGAGTCTCAAACATTCTTCAATTTATTCCAATTCCACTTAGTAGCTCTACAAAGCCACTGTGGCCCAAACCAAAAAGAAAAACACAGATCTTGCAGAGTATAAAAACTAATGCCTTCTGCCTTGAATTTTCCAAAAACATTGATAATTCTGCATGACTCTCTCCATAAGTTTGGACACTCAGAATGCAAAGTATCCTGCGTCATAAGAGTTTTCCGAACATCAGAATTTTGATGTCAAGGGCTTTAAGACTACAGGGATTTTGGTTTGTTTTGTTGTTGTTGTTTTGTTTTGGTTGTTGGTGGGGTTTTTTGTTTGTTTTGTTTTTAAATTTGGAATCTAAGGTGAAGAGTGTTTATGAAGTGAAACACGTCACAAGGAATACTGGAGGATATCAACCAGCATCATCTTTTCTCTGTCTCAGTGAAGTTCTGCTGCTGGACTCTATAGAGTCTCTTGTTCTGGAGCTCAGCTGGTTCATGGGTCTGTGTAATGTGTGAGGAAGCATGAAACCACTGACCCTGAGGGCTTGGGATCTCCAGCAGCACACTGCAACTGCATCTACTCTAGTGAATTAAACAGTGCCAGGAATTGTTCCTGGGCACTGAAACTTGATTGTCCACAAAATAGCAGAACCATTCTGTGAATGTTTTTGCCAGAGACAAAAATTCTAGTGTATAGTCTGGAAACTAGCATGCCTTACATAATGTTCCCAACAGGCAAACTGGAGGTAACTATCCTGCAATGAAGGGTAAGAGACCTTCACAATATGGGTATGGGATCTTCCATGCCAGTTGGCTTTAATGCCAGAGGATGGCCCAAAGGGCACTTAATTTAACAGAAGAGACTTAGCCAGGGAAACTGCTGTTCCTGCTGTGCTGCAATCCTGCCCATGGTTCAATTACAATTCCTCAAACCTCGGATGATTTTGCACAATATTTCAGCTTCAGCAAATCAGTATTTTATCATCAAACTATTTAATTAAAAGACTTCCAAACCAAGTTAGCCATCTTCATTTTCTTACCACAGCCCAGATATAGAGTTGAATCATTTAACCCCAAGAACTCACATGCAGACGTGGCCGTAGAAAGCAGGTAGTGGAAGTCAGAGGTAGAATGAGTAATTTTGGTCTGAATTTAGGCAATACTCAGACACTTAATCTTATTATAAACATTTTCCTATTAAAAATCTGTACCTTCCCTAGTAATAGTGGGATGTGAGCAAACTACTTCCATGCATAAATAAATGAAAATAGGTGGAACTTCTTAGACCTTTTTTTTTTTTTTTCCCCCGAGGAGAATTTCTGGGGTTCTCCTAAGTCTGTCTTGTTGCTCTACTTTGACTCGCTTGAGTATGTCAGCTTCCTTCTAGTATTGTTATGATAAAGCCTGTGCACAACAGTCGGTACCTAATTCAGCTAAGACAGTTCACATAGGTCGTACAATTTCCTATTCAGTTGGAATGCCTTCTGGTTAGCACATACAGGCATAAAACCCCCTGCCATTGCAATGGGAACTTCCCATCAAATCTTTCCTGTATTTTTTCAGAATACTGTGCCTCCTTTTACAGGATGTCCTATATCCCTACTAAGGCTTTCTGTTCAACTGTGTAAACAAGTATGGTGTTTAAATGAACTGACTTTCAGCAACACATGAAAGTGTCTGTTTTTCACACTACTATTAATTTTTGTGCTATAAGGTAATATAACTTGAATCAACTCATGAGAGACTTACTTCAAGCAGGATGGTGTCTGCTAGAGCAATTTTTATAGAAATGGTTACCAGCCTTATTAGCGCCACTACCCATAGCATATGCACAGGATATTACAGTATTCATCTCAGTAACCAGTATTCAACTGCTTCTCATCTTTTAAGGAAACAGCAAATTATAGGTTTAATTTATGGTAACATGGCCTCACTCAGCTCAGCCTGTGTTTGTTCGTAAAAGGAAACTACACTGAAACAGTACGCAGGCTTTGTACATTTTTAGAAGAGGGCTGTTCAAATGGATTCTGAAGGTCAATCAAATGTTAATGGAACAGTTACTATTATCTTCGCTCAGGACAGAGAGTTCTGAACCTGAACATAGCAGAAGAGTACAAACGTCATGTGGACTCCCAGTTCAAATCTCCTAGAGGTTTTATTAGGTGGTTTTGTTTTTCCTCAGTGACATTGAACTTTGAGAGCAAACTAAGTCACCTTGGGTAGACTAGGGCTAACGACAAGAAGCAAAAGGTTGAAAGCAAAATTTTCTGTCACATCTATGAAGGGTAAATCCTTTTTTCAGGCAGGAAAGTTTCTACAGTTTCTTCCATCATCTATTTGTCAGCTCAGATGCAACCTCTTCTAAAGTTTAATATAGTTCTTGTGTCTAAATGTTTCTTCAATAGAGGCATTCTCCAAATGTTCTGACTTTACTATGTCTATTGCCCCATCCACCTCTCTCTGTTTTTCTGACATCTACAAATAAATTTTTGGTTTTGTGGTACCACTGGTTTAGAGTAGGCCACAGAAACACTCTGAAGCTTGTCTGTTCAATAACAATTAGCCACTTGCTTCTGGCAACCTGGATTTCCTGGCACAAAACACCCTGTCAACACTGAATAAGCCATTATTGCCTTCAGTATTTAATGGATTAATAACATTGGCAGTCGTCAACCAAGCACTCCATTGGCATCCTGAAATTATTAAAGTTTCCACTGCTATAAAATCTTCAGCACCCCAAGTACCTGTCACTGAGGCTCCAAAACTGCATGTCTAAATTGCAATTTTTTCTTCTTTGTTTTGTTTTTGGCATTAACCCAGTGAGTCCTGTAGCAACTTTTCTGCTCTTCAATAGTTCTGCAGAATAATAACATTTATAATCATACATTTATATCAGCAAAATCTACACAATGAAGACAGTGAAAAAGAGTAGAAGGCTGGTTTTGCTTATATAGCTTCTTTTCTGTATTTTTCCCAGGAGGGACAGAACAATCTCTACATACAAAAGGGTAGTATGGAGAGAGAATGAAAAAGATACAACATAGCTTTATTGGAATGAGGCATAACAAAAAATATAAGGGGAATTTTGAGAAAATGCTGAAAAGACAGTTGGTGCTGTAAGAAAGCAGGTGTTGTCTGAGTTGTTTGCCTCGCCCTCCACCAGAGAAGCAGAGCTTTCAACATGTAAATAAGCAGATATCCACTGAAACAGTTGATTCGTATTACCCTTCTCTTCTCTAAATAGATGACTGTAGCAAATGCAGGGCTCTTTGAGTGCTGGTTGAGACAAAAGGATGTTATACAGAGCTCCTGTGTCAAATTTACATAACTAGCCATCTTGCCATGACCAGAGCATTTCTCATAGTCAAAGGGAAAGCATGATTTGTGATTAGAATTTCAGAAGCCATCGTTTAATCTTCCCTGTTTCCTTCCTCATGGTACCTAAAGGCGGGCTGTACAAATGGCTTTGTTTGCCAGGCCATCTTTGGACTATAATACATCACACAGTTTGAAGTACAACAACTTCATTCTTTCAAGTGTTCTGCATCCCATTCATGTGGTTCATTTTAGATGGGTTCAACTGCATCGACGGTCTGCGCATCTGGAATGTAAACAAGGAGGCCTTGGCGGGCGAGGCAGAGGACGGTGAAGAAGCAAGCTCCAGAGATTGTGCTGGGTAATATGGAACAGGCCTGATATGATTTTAATTAGAGCACATGCCACAGGATCATTTACTCACAAAAAGTATTCAAGGACTTGTGGGCTAGAAACCTCTGTTTAAAGGAAATTTCTCTGCCCTAGGCTGCTTCAAGATGTCACTACATTAGCTAGATTGAAATCTGTGTGGCTCATTCCAGATTCAGTGCCCCGGAGTCTTTCTGGCATGATAGTCACTTTCTACTCAACTCCTGTCACTAATCAACACGGTAGCTGCAGCAGAGCAGGGCTTGGAGGATATTTAGGGAGAACAGATTAAATAAAGTGGAATCAGAGCAGCTTGGTTTTGGGTTCAATCTCTTTTGCTACCTCTTGATGCTACAGCTTGCTGCCTGCTTCTGACCTTCTAAAAGCAAGTTCCTTCTGTAAATGAGGTTAATACTGCTTAATTCAGAAGCACATTTAGCTGAGACATTAAAAACCCTTCATAAGGGATATGGAAGGACTTCCAAGTTTCCTACCTTTCTGCATAAATTATTATTATTTGTATCGCACACAGAAGCCCCAGTCAAGAGCTGTCCCATTACTTCAGGCATATCAGAAACATGTAACAATGGGCAGGTATTTCTCTGAAAACCTTATTGAGATGAGAAAAGTGACTAGCAAGCTTCTGTTACAGATAAACTAACTCAGAGTCAAATGACCTGACCAAGATCAAATAAGTATCCTGTGGCAATTCCAAGAACCAAGACCACTTTCCCCATCCTCCAGCACGATAATCAAGAAATCATTTCACTTCTCTAAGACAGCAGCAACTCAAATGAACTTAGTGAGAGGGACCATTATGCTGCCAGGCTTTAGAAAATAATGACTCTGAAGACAGAAGGCCAGGCAAATGTTTATTTCTCAAACCTTTAACTAACTCAGTATTTCTGAAAAAAAGATTTTTAATAAGATTTTCTTTTCCATATTCTTCTCAACCTGCAGCCTGGGCAGGGCCCCACACCAGAGCAGGGAGATGTCTGAAGGAGGCTGTGATCCCATGGGAAGCCTGTGTTGGAGCAGGCTCCTGGCAGGACCAGTGGCCCCATGGAGAGAGGAGCCCAGGCTGGAGCAGGTTTGCTGACAGGACTTGTGACCCTGTGGGACACCCATGCTGGTGCAGGCTGCTCCTGAAGGACTGCACCCCATGGGAGGGACCCGCGTTGGAGCAGTTCATGAACTGCAGCCCGTGGGAAGGGCTCATGTTGGAGAAATTCATGGAGGACTGTCTCCCATGGAAGGGACCCCACGCTGGAGCAGGGGAAGAGTGTGAGAAATCCTTCCTCTGAACGACAGGGACAATGTGTGATGGAATGACCACAATCCCCATTCCCCTGCGCTGCTGGAGGTGAGGAGGTAGAGAAATCAGGAGCAATGCTAATCAGGAGCCTGGGAAGTGGGGTGGAAGGGTGGGGAGGGTGGGGACAGGAATGTGTTTTTAAAGTTTGGGTTTATTTTTCATTATCTTACTCAGATTTGATTGGTAATAAATTCAATTAATTTTTTCACCAAGCTGAGTCTGTTTTTCCCATGATGGTAATTGGTGTGATCTCTCTCTGTCCTTTTCTTGAACTGTGAGCTTTTCTTCATATTTTCTCTCCCTGCGCAGCTGAGGCGGGCAGTGACAAAACAGCTTTGGTAGGCACCTGGCCTCCAGCTAGCGTCAACCCACCACACTCATGAGAGTGGAATACATACCTACTAGACCTCTACGTATAACAAACAGTAGCATTTGAAAATACTAACATTGAATTAAACAATACAGCCATCAAATATTTTGTTGTTAAAAGACACACATCTTTGAAGAAATGTATTCTCTAGTTCTGGTCTAAGTGTTACAGCACTGTTCTTTGAAAAAAAAAAAGGAACTGGAAGAAATTGAAAAAGTGACACATGCCGCTTGCCTCACTGAATGTTATTTTAATACTAATGTGGAAATTTTGCTTTGTGCACAAACACTTTTCTTTAGGGTGGATAAAAAAAAAAACAAAACCTTGAAGAATTCTGTATCTATTTCACTGGTGATGACAAGTATGTTAATTGCTTGCAGATAACATCTGCTCTAGTGAAATCAAGATGCAGGCTCTCACTGGACTGCTGGTGCTACGCTTTGCGCTTTGTCTAGGAGGTCTACTGCTCTTTGCTGAAATTTGAAGGGAGCTGAAGGGCCTTTGAATTTTTTGAGAATCTTCCAGTAACTGAAACCAAATCTGCCAGGAGCCCTGGGTCACTGCAATGTCTCTCTTTGAGCACAGGACTTACCTTTGAAGCTCGGAGACTTTCACTGACCATGACGCTGAAGTGTGCTCTGGCTGAAACAAGTTCATGGTGATCTGCCAACAGCCCTGCATGAGAGAGCCTCTGATTTCTTTCTGTTTACAGTAGAAGGTGAAGGGCCTCTCCTGCTAGAAAAGCGTGAGCCTGGTAAATATAATGTCAGATCTAAGGAGCCCTTATCCTCTACAGACCACATTTACAATTTTACAGTGTGCATATGGAGACTCTGCCATGAAGTTACTTACCAGATGTGCCTATTGAGTCTGTCAATCACGGTGTTGAAGAAGCAGCTCCAGACTGTTTCCATTCCCTATTTCCCACCGTGCATTTGCATATGTGTTCTTTAGTAAACTTGTATCTTCCCTAAAATACTTGAATCTAACTAGCTCCGAAACATGAGGAAAAACTACTGGCAATCTGTGATTGCAATAGCATTTATGAGGGAGCAAGGTTTGTCCCTAGGGATGTCCGTCCTCCCACCTGACGGGGCTCCCATCTGAATCCCAGCAGTTACCACCAGAACCAGGGAACAGGCATCTTTCCCCCTTGCTGTCAGGTGCAGCTCTTTCAAGGAGTGCAGCACCTCGGATACAGCAAATGTTTGAAACAGCTCCCATTCGTCACAGCAAGATAAGCCTCCTGGCATCACATCCACACTCAACAAGAAAAGGGTTTCTGCTGTACTTTACCTTTTGCTTTGTTTTCACACCATTTTTCTTTTGGGCTTTCTCTAAAGGAAAGCTGAGAAGTTTCCCTGCACTGCTCTGCTCTTAGAAAGGACAGAGGTAATGTTTCACAGTAACACCAAATTTGCTAAATATTGCAGAACAGGGGTTGTGGAAAGGTGGACAACTACTGATTCAGTATTTTGGTCCAGCAAAAAACTTTGCATTAAGTCAGTCATGTGTTGTGACAACAGTACCTTGTCTGCAGAAACCATTTCTGCTCCCTAAGCACTGTTTAAAAACCTTCTCATGAACAAATTAAGACCTCAGGTCTGAACACTATAGAGAATCTCAGATACAGTTGGAAATTGAAAAGAAAAATAAAGAAAAAATAAACTAAAGGTAAAATTAAAATAAAATGCAGGTCAGTCAATTAATCAGAATGAGATCTCAGAGATGGTTATTACAGCTTACCAGACAGTCAACAAGGTTTGTCAACACAAATCACTGAATTCAAGAAAACTGGGGTTTTTTTCAAAAACGGGCAGGATTGTTTCTTGCTCTAGAATGCAGCTCTGAAATTTCTTAGCTGGTTTTGGTACAAGATATGTTTCACTGCTAACTCTGCAATAGCTTAATAACATGAAAATTTCTATTCTTTATAGGGAGGAAACAAGGGTTTAATTTTATTTTATTCATTATAATGCAGTATAGTTTCATTTTATTTCATATATTTTAATGCAGTTTCCTAAAATGAATTCCTAAAATCAGGCTTTTCAGCTTATAGAAAAGAATCTACTTGATTTTGCAGAACTACTTAGCACCCAGCAATACCTACCAAGGGCATTTGACATCTGTTGGATGCAGAACATTTACTTGATTAAACTTCTGGCCAATTATAGCCTAAACTAAAGTATACCATTGTAAAAAAATATCTTGTAAAAACTGTTAAAGGTTCCTTATTTACAAAAAATATCTTTCTAGTTCACCCTGTCTGTTTTTTTTCCTCAGCTCTGTATGCACATAACTAGCTGCAATCAGATTTTGAAACTCCTTTCTCCAATACTGTTTCAATTTGTGTAGTTTCAACCAACTGTATATTTTTTACATTATAAAAATAAACATATTCTTAAATCTTTTAGTTCCCTGACTCCCTAAGTTGCAGACCCTTCCCTCCACAACTTTTAAAAATAGGAAAGGATCTGTAACCTGATAGTTTTGCCTATATACAGAAAGACTACTGCTATGTACTTCGCAGCACTGAAAAATTTTGAATGTAAAAAGCCATTTATATTTCCGTATAGCTAACCATACAGTCCTCCTAATGCCTTTTTTTTATTTTTAATGAATGTTTATATTATATTGAAACAGACTAACACAATTATATAATTGACATCTGTGTTATTTTAAACTGATGGTCATACACACATGCCTTGATGTCAATGTAGCCACTACTAATGGCAAAGGCAAAAGGGAAGAATAACTGTCAAATTGCAAACAAGCCATAAAAAGGCAATACAATTAGTAAAGTTATACTGAAAAAGAATGCTGTTTTCCACTGAAACACTGTAAATCCCAAAGTAATTCATAGAATCACAGAATGG
>NW_010270056.1:0-38590 GCF_000690775.1 Eurypyga helias | reverse complement strand
TTCCTGGCTGAACCCAGCACATAGGCAAAGAAAAGGTAGAACAGCGTGCTAGGATTCATTTGACCCAGCTGCATTGCATACAGTAGCTTCTTGATCTTAGTCAGACATTGCCCTCTTTTTGCTGGTTTGACACCAGAATTCAAGATGGCTACTCAGTGCCGTCAGTCTGGGTCAATGCTAAAATTAAAACCACCTAATTAAAACAAACTAAGAAGTTCTCTTTAGCTAAGGGTATTGCTGGCGGCCTCATTGCGATGTGGAAAAGCAACATGGGCTTTCATGTCTGGAAGCGTGCTTTTCAGTGTTTGAGACATAGTAGAATCATAGAACGGTTTGGGTTGAAAGGGACCTTACAGACCATCCAGTTCCAACCCCCCTGCCATGGGCAGGGACACCTTCCACTAGACCAGGTTGCTCAAAGCCTCATCCAGCCTGGCCTTGAACACTTCCAGGGATGGGGCATCCACAGCTTCTCTGGGCAACCTGTTCCAGTGCCTCACCACACTCTCCGTGAAGAATTTCTTCCTGATATCCAATCTAAACCTCCCCGTTTTCAATTTGTACCCGTTACCCCTTGTCCTGTCGCTACAGGCCCTTGTAAAAAGTCCCCCCCAGCTTCCTTGTAGCCCCTTCAGGTACTGGAAGGCTGCAATAAGGTCTTCCCTAGTAGCATGGACTGGGAACATTCTAGGCAGCAAATGAGCAGTTTCAGGTAAAATCCATTTTCTAAGATGTCAGTCTTGCTTCTTTCATGAAGTTTGCCAGGAAAACAGTATTCAAATTTGATAGTATGTTGACGAATAATCAGCAATACCAAGGCTGAGTCACAGGGCAGGCACACCATGAAGCCCAGCTTAAAATCCAGTCCTCGTTTTATTTAGCGGCCTGGTGTTTGGGTAGTCCAAAAGTAGATTGTTGAATGCATGTTCGTTAGCGACGGATCGATTGCTAGGCTGTATGAGTTGGGGTTTTGGGGTGAGGAAGGTGGAAGGAGGGAAATTAGCATTTCCCAAGACTTAGGGTGTCTGAACCACGTTTCATTTTGGAGTTAGGCTGTAGTATTTGAATACCATACGTTTGCCCACATACTTTTGGTTTTAATAAGAATTGCCATTTTCCCCTGATCTAAGACTTGGGCAGACGCTCGGTGACCTCCAGAGCTATATGGGTTATGAGCTGGTTCTGGGTGGCCGTTGGTTACTGATGAAGTGGATATGGGATGATTCTCCTGGCAGGTTGTCGCCGCTGAAGCCAAGGGCAGTCACAGCATCCTCCTTCACAGTTAGGTGGTCAACATGGCCATTCCTGTCTTGAAAACCTGCTTAATGTTAGTAGCAGGTCTATCTTGTATCTGTAGAGGTTATAACCTGTGGTAGAAATGAGGAAGCTGGCTTTTCTGCATGTTACAAAGGTAGTAATTAACAAGATGTCTTGGAGGTAAGTTGCAAGTGGATCTAAAAGCCAGCTTGGCCTGTTGTGAAGGTTTTACTGTCATCTCATGATGATATCCTGGATGAAATGCTAATAGCTTTGGAAACAAATTTAAGTGACCTTCTGCTTTGCTTTGGCAGTAATATCCGTGCATGCAAATCAGGCAGTTTTCTGAAGCTAGGTAATTACACGCTGACAAGTGTTCCACTCAGATCAGCCCCCACGTCTCAGAGCTCCTTCATGTGCCCAGCCCCGTGGCCGTGAGCCTCAGAGGGCTATTTGCAACTTGTTCTGCAACAGCAGTACACATAGTATTTAAAAGAAAATCAATAGTTGCTATCTCCAGTTTGTTGTTGAACGTGGAGGTTGTTAGGGGTTTGGCTTCTGTAGTTACTGCAACGGCAGTGACCTTTGAGGAGATGTGAAGGAGGAAGAAATGGCATTAGGAGTAAGTGCCTGAGGAATTTCTAGGCGTGTGGGGAAGGACGTGGTGCCACAAAGGGGAAGCAGTCGAATTCTCTTGTCCGTAACAGCTTAACGTTGAATTTGTCCAAGTGGTTTTTGAACTAGCTTAGTTTTACTGTGTGACAAGTTCGTCGTCTTTGCCATAAGATGCGACAAACCAGGATATGTACCTTTGTCGATGTTTATTCGCAAAATGACCAGGGTGCAGCTCTTGTGTCTAAGCCAAGTTCTGCTGTCCTCTAGAACACAGCTGTGGGGCAAAGAACTGCACGTCTTACAGGCTCAGCATCCTACCAGTACACTTCTCTAGGTGCCTTTTTCTCCTCTAAATTACTGCAGCTAATGCCCGTCAGTGCCTTACCTGTGTACTTTGGTGCGACTACTGCGTGTCTGCAACATCTTAGACCCTGCTGTGAAAGTGTGTCGCAGCTGAGTCTGTTGTGAGCGTAGGGAAGACGTAGCTTCTGTGTGGTGGTCAAGATTTCTTTTTGTATTTTTTTCTCTTATGTCAAGGTCTGAGCTGAGCTGAACCAAAATGGCAATTTCTAACTTTTTATTGCCTTCCAGCATTACATCTTTGAATCCAGCCCTCACAGCAGGCGTCCTTCTTTTTTTCCAGCATAGCATTGGTGTGCAGGCCTGCCATATGGTGTGTGTAATTATTATTTTATAATGGTGTTATGGCTCTCTAGCTGCCCAGTAAACCCAGTGCAGTTTTGGTAAACTATATACATCAGCACAGAAACTTTAGACTTGCATGATTTTCTTCACTTTTGTACAATAGTAGGTGCGAAGGAGAAAAAAAGATTCCATTTAATTTATAGAAACTCTATAAGGTTTATAGAGTCTCTACAGTCGTCTCAAATGAAAAGGTTGTGGAGAAGAGGGGTTGTACCGAAACTGGGAGGTCCACAAAGCTGGAGAAGAATAACAGTTAAAGGCACAGATCGGTAAATACCGGTGCTGAACTTTTCCCATTAACTCTACTGGCGTGCATATGGACGGCATTAGGAGTCTGCCTGCCGTAGGGATTTTATAAACACATTTCCTCCCCTCTCCTCTCCCCCACCCAGTCACCATTGCATTAGACCGTTCTGGTGTCATCGTTCTTACTGGTGAGAGTCTGCTGCAGAAACCTTCCCCAAGCAGTGTCAGAAGGCCGTGTATCTATGCAAGTGCTTTCCTGAACTTGCCTGGCTTATTTTTTTTCGGTGTGGGAGCTTCCTGAAGCAGTAATACCAGCTTGGCTTGCCCATCCTTTCAGGCATATGTGCAACTCTAATTTGCATCGGTGGCAGAATTTCTGCAGCAAAATTAGGAGCCAGTGTGTGCTCAGATTTATGGATGATCTGTAAATAAACACAGCTCTCTTCTGCATCTTTATTTACCCTGAAAATGAAGGTTGCTGAAGTGACTGGTGAAAAATAGGACCTGAAACAAAGAAACCAAGCCTGTGATGGAATCAGAAACCATCACTTTTGCTTCTGTGTACCCTTCTGTGCTTTCTCTTTGATTTGGGTCAACAGTGGAAGTCTGTAGAGCCAGCCCATTTGGTAAGGTCCGCTGTCCTCCCCGAAACTGCCCACCCAAGCATTCCTGAGCATTTCAGACAAGCCTACCAAAGCGGCGGCCTGGCTGGCTGCTGCTAGCTCCTGCGCCTGTTCCGCCTTCCCCCTTGAACCAACGCATGCATTTGAACAAAAAGGAGTGTATCTGGGAACAGATCTGGCTTAACATTAACCTCCACCCACCCTCCGAAGTTAATTTTAGCAGGTCGGCTATGGGAGTTACACCCCAGGTGGCACACAGCAGCTCTGCTGCTCAGCCCTGGATGTGTGAGTGCGCGGAAAGCCAGACCTGGGGTCGAGGTGCCGGAGGAAGCGAAGCCCAAGAAAGATGTGACACGTCTCTTGGTTTATTGCACTTTGAGATTTGTAGGTGATAAATGCTGTGGGTTTTTTACAGATATTCTGGAACTCTAATATAATTTACAGTTTCATTTGTAGGGAGCTGTTTCAAATCTGTGCACATTCTTCTAAGATATGTGAAAAGAAAAGCCAACAGCAATAATTAGTTTGGCATTTTCCATGTTTTCTGAAGCACTTAAGCGGTAATGACTTTTTTTTAACCAATCTTACATAAAATCAGGTTTTACAGGAGTAAGAGGACTTAAAAGTCCTGAATGGCCGTCAGTAACACGTAATTCATGCTGAAAGCTCTGTTCTAATACATCAAAATAAGGAAAACAATTATACACATGATTAGAGGCTGCTGACCCTTCAGTTAAAATGATCAAAAAGAACAATATTAAAATTTGATTTACGGAAGCTACTACTTAGCCTATAATTAGTCTGACCAATAAAAACAAACGAGAGTTCTACAGAATGTGATTTCCCAGTAGATACGTTAGCTGTTTTTGTAGGGCTGAAGAAACACAAAATGGTTTTAAAATATATTTGATATGCTCTATGAGTAAATTGAAATACAGCATATAACTAGTTGTAATATTTTTTGTTCATAAATTGCCAGGTTTCCTTAATTCAAGTGAAATTTGAGAACCACTTGAGAACAATTGTCTAAAATGAAATATTACTTTGTCAGTCTGCTTCATTTATATTAAATATATGGTTTGCTTTTTTATATTAGAAGGTAAATGGGAGTTAGTCAGTAATATGATTCCCCTTACACTTTTGCTGTAGTTCACTATGGAAATGGATTCAGGAAATGGCAGATGTGATTAAAAACTCTTCAGCTAGCCCAAGAGCTGTTTTTACAGCACCTAGCATACAGCACTTCTGAACAAGCAGTCCTCATCTTATTGCAATATAAATAAATCAATGCTTCAATGTAGGGACTTGGAATTTTGACTTTAAATGCACTAATTAGGAGATTGGGAGGATGAGATTTGATGAGGCCTTTCCATTCATAAGAATGAGGACAAAATTCTTGTGCTGGCTAATGCCGTCCTGTTTCCTCGTGCATGCAGGTAAGTACATTGGAATCCACGCTAGCCCGATTTGCATGAGGGTGTCAGAAGAATAATCATATAAATTGACTTAGAAGGTTCAAGCTGTCTGCTCAGTGGCTACCATCACTGGAGAGCTGTGCACAACACATAAATGTTCACCTCTCAGAAGCTGCGTTGAAGATTGCAGAGCTAAGGGAGACTTCTTCCCACGTCCTTTAGAGTGCATCGACAAGTGTATATAGCTCATGTCCAGGCAAAGAAGTTGAATAAAACACCATAGCTCAACCTTATCTCCTGCTTTGGAATATGTTTGGTTTATTGATAGGCTTCTCATGAACTCTGACTTTTTTGTGCATCGGTTTTTGAAATTTCCTACAAGCTTTCCATCTTCTGGAAACTTAGGTGCTGTTTTTTCTTTCTGGTATTTCTAGTGGAACGGGAAAATGTACAGAAGAGGACCTTTACGAGGTGGATAAACCTACACTTGGGAAAGGTAAGACAGATAAACAGACTTGATATTGAGATACAAGGACACAACTATAGACAGACTGCAGTTAATTATTTTTAAAGTAGTTAAAATGTGGAAACAAAGCTGACTTCTGGTCATACAGGGAGGTGTGCAGAGAGAATGAGAGGAAGGTGAAAGCAAGTTTCTGGGTAAATGTAAATTGCTTTTCAGGCACAATGAATGCTTGGCTGGCTTTAGTTCATCTCAGGTGCATTTAAATCTTTAATGATACTGACTGTTATGAGGCTAGACTTTTCCCACAGAATATACCCACATAAAATCAAATGTGGTTTAGGCTGCTCTGAGGTGTTGATGACTGTTCTTCGCTGGACTGGAATTTCGAACATCTGAGGTATCACAGCCAAAGACAGATGTTCTTCAGAACCTGGCTTCATCCCAGATCTGCCAATGGGAAATGTTAATTCCTTGTCAGTCATGTTTGGGGGGAAGCGTATGATGGGATCTTTATGTTAGAGATCTAATTTTTGGACATCACTTCATATTTTTAAGATGTAATTGTTTCTTAATCACACCATAATTTGGCTATTAAACCTCATTTACTGTTCTTATTGGTAATAGATAAGTACTAACTCTCCTGGGCATTCTACC
The DNA here is from genome assembly GCF_000690775.1 of Eurypyga helias. NCBI lineage: Eukaryota > Metazoa > Chordata > Aves > Eurypygiformes > Eurypygidae > Eurypyga > Eurypyga helias. The sequence continues at coordinate 32,609 of NW_010270056.1, read as the reverse complement.
ATCCAGAGAATGATTTTCCTGCTGTTGCGGATGAAAGGAGAAAAAAAATTTCTTAGTATTACTGAGACAGCAGCAATGCTTAGCGCAGGATCAGGGAATGAGACCAGCTTCCTAACCTAGACCATAAGTCCTAAATTGGACTGGAATTTGGGCTTCACAGTGCTTTTAGTGCCTGGGGCTAAGTTTCACAAAGGACAGATTGGGACTAGGTTTGGGCTACAAGCTGACTCTCCGTCTGGCTCCTGTAGTTCTTGGAAAGTGATCATATTTCAGACACAGTAAAGCAAAGGGGTTTTAGAAGAAAGGCATCACATTATATAGTTGCTTAAGTCCACTACTCTGCAGCGAGTGTTGCTGAAGGAATAAAGGGATCCTCTTAAATCTCAGTGGAAAATCACAACAAGGCTAGTTGGAAATGTTTTGACTAGCAATTGCTCCCAAAGGTCTCTCAGAACGAAGACAGTGTTACGTGATTCCTTCGTGAATCAGGCTCTAGGGGTTTAAACTAACTGCAATTTTGGAAGTTGTCAAAAATGGTTGTCAAATATATGACTGTGGAGAAGGTCTTTGATTTACAGAAGGAATTAGATCATGAAACAGGCTGTAGGGTGCTGTTAATTCTGCTATGCCAACCATATGAGGTCTTAGAAACTTTGTGGGCAGGTGAACTGTTTTCTCTGGAGTGCATACAGATTTTTTTCCTCTCTGATTCAACAAATAAAAATGCTTTTCTGAAGAAAGGACAAAAGTCTGCCGCTATCTGCTGCTATATTAATGTTTTTCCTGGAAGTGGCATAATAAACATACCCTGTAAATAAAGAGAGCGTCGCCAAAGCTCTCTTCTAATTACAGGTGATTCCCTGAGGACACCCACTGAGAAAGGTGGCTTCTGCCACTGTCCTCAAAGAAGCACTTCTTGCAGAGTGGCTTCATTCTTTTAAGGGAATCGGTGAGGTCTTCTTCTTGTACTTTTTCAGGAAATTTACGGTGTGGTGTGTCTCCTTTTGGAGCAGACTGTCTCATTTGGCTCAGCTTTTGCGAGGTGGCTCTCCTGGTCATGGGATAACTGGGAGTAGCCTGAATCTGCTGGGTTCAAGTGGTTTTTGTCTTAAGTAATGAAAGAATAAAAAAGGTTTGGGTTTGAGGCTTTCAGATGGGTCATTTAATGTTGAAATGAATGATATTTTATTACTTTTAGTGTGGAGCATTGTTTAGTACTGTAGGTTAAAGGCTAGTAACAAAAATGTATGGTCTCCGTTTGCCAGAAGCAGTGCTTAATCGAAGAGTCGTGCATTGCCCAGCCAAAGATAAAAAGATTTGGCTCTTTAGGGACACTGAGTGAGTGACACCTGGACAGAGCATAATTGCTGCAGCTGAGACTACGCCTCAGGGCTGCGCTGGCTTGGCTGTGTGCCTCACAGCGCACACCATCAGACACCTCGGTGAAGTGAGGAGATGGTTCTCCTCGGAGGATTTTGCTGAGAAGAGACACAATACAAGAAGTTGCTATTTAAAGTACTTCAAAAATACTGGGAAACACAGTGGCACCACCAGGAATCTTACAGAGGAGACAGGGCATCAGCCTGGCTAGATTGTGAGCTTATTTTGGGCATAAAGTGGGAGTTGCTTCTGCTGGACTTGTCTTAGTCTGAGGGATCAGCACCCAACTCTTGTGTGGTTTCTTCCTAGGCAGAGTATTTAGGGTGAGATTCTGTTATGGGAGATCTAGAATAAGTTCTTGTCTGATCTCAGTTACATGAGTACTATGTCTCAGGTTTAGCTCAGGCATTATTAGGACATCATTAGTGACATGGATGATGGCATTGAGTGCACCCTCAGCAAGTTTGCTGACGACACCAAGCTGTGTGGTGGGGTCGACACGCTGGAGGGAAGGGATGCCATCCAGAGGGACCTGGACAGGCTGGAGAGGTGGGGCACTGCCAACCTCATGGAGTTCAACAAGGCCAAGTGCAAGGTCCTGCACCTGGGTTGGGGCAATCCCAAGCACAAGTACAGGCTGGGTGGAGAGTGGATAGAGAGCAGCTCCGAGGAGAAGGACTTGGGGGTACTGGTGGATGAAAAGCTGAACATGAGCCGGCAGTGTGCGCTGGCAGCCCAGAAAGCCAACCGTAGCCTGGGCTGTATCCAGAGAAGTGTGGCCAGCAGGTCAAGGGAGGTGATTCTGCCCCTCTACTCTGCTCTGGTGAGACCCCACCTGGAGTACTGCATCCAGCTCTGGAGCCCTCAATATCAGAAGGATATTGAGCACTTGGAGCGAGTCCAGAGGAGGCCACGAAGATGCTCAGAGGGCTGGAACACCGCTGCTCCAGCACCTTCCAGCACCTGAAGGGGCCTGCTAGGAAACTGGAAGGGAACTTTTTACAAAGGCTTGTACTGACAGGACAAGGGGTAATAGGCTTAAATTGAAAGTGGGGAGGTTAAGATTAGATATCAGGAAGAAATTCTTCACGGGGAGGGTGGTGAGGCACTGGAACAGGTTGCCCAGAGAAGCTGTGGATGCCCCATCCCTGGAACTGTTCAAGGCCAGGCTGGATGAGGCTTTGAGCAACCTGGTCTAGTGGAAGGGGTCCCTGCCCATGGCAGGGGGGGTGGGACTAGATGGTCTTTAAGGTCCCTTCTAACCAAATGATTCTGTGATTTTATGACTCTTTCTTCCTGAAGGCTAAGATTTATTTCTGGTATCTCTGTCTTGTAAAATTCTTCTCCTTACTCTCTGAACTCATGGTGATGTACCAAGCAGTACTGCTTTAGAAGCTACCTGGTCTCTTATCTTCACAGTGCAAGCCTCCTCTGAAAGTGAAAGACTTGTTTCTTGACATACAAGATGGCAAAATCTTGATGGCACTACTGGAAGTCCTGTCAGGACAAAAGCTGGTAGGTATACAAGTGGGAGAAACCTCCATATGTATGAAGCTCTGTATCACATGCAACAATATATGGATATCCAAGGAATAAGGGTGAATTTTTCCCACGTCTTGGGTATAGTAATAAATATTTCAGCAACTTCATTGTAATTTCCTTATGCTACAGGCGTATGGCCTGAATTGTAACTTAGATTCCAAGGAAATAAGTAACTGTGGTGTAAATGGTGTGTGATCATTGTGAATGTTCCTACCCCTGAGGTTTTTTAAGGCTTTAAAACATTAATGCATTAATCATTAATGCTCTCTTCCATTTGGAGATCGTCCAAGTGTCATTACCAAGAAAAGATATATTTGTTGTATTATTTTTTTAACCCATAAATTCTGCTTCTGTTTTGTCTGAGATCATTAGGACACTCTGTAGGTCTGCTGATGCTTGATTGTGAGTTTAGTTCTGGTATCCTGGCTCGGGTTTCATTGTCTGACTGACATGATCTCAGAAAGAAGGGCAAAGTTTCGCTTATCAGAATCTCTTTCTCTCCTCCTTTTTTTGTAAGAGCTGTGTAAAGCTTCACATACCAGAAATGGAAACACCCAGTGCAAATATAAATGACCGACTGTAGTCAGCTTTAACGTTTTCTTTCTGCATCAACCTTGTCAGCAAGCACTCTCTTCTATGTGGGCATCACACTGGGGTAAGAGGAGAGACCGGTTCCGCAGCCCTCCCAGCACTGCAGATGCACTTGGAATCACCTGGTGATGTTCTGTAGCAGTGGAACCAGCTACACACTGCAGCATGAATGGCCATTACAGTCACACATTCAGAACCGCCTGTTTTTTAATATTCTTGTCCAGAACCAGGCTGGAAAGGAATCAAAGGGGGAAACACATCACGATAAACCCTAGGCTATGCTCTGAGAGGTCAGGGAGAAGGGCAAGGAAGGAGGTAAGGTCAGCTGGCCAGACTGGTGGCACTGGCAGTTAGGTGTTCCTGTGTATAAGTGATAACAACGGTGTGCCAAAGTGGAATTGCAGGGAGACAGGCAGGCAACACATCTGTTTCATTTCTGCCAAAATGAAGGCTTCTACCTCCCACCTGCCTACTCTGAAAACTGTTCACAGTTCCTAATTAGGATCATTTAATTTAATTCAAGGAAAAATAAATCTATTCTTGCAAATTTTCAGGTAAATTTGAGCCTATGACTGAACATCGTTGGGGAGTGATTACATAAATAATCAACGTGGCAGGTCCAAGAGAGTGAGTACATCTGGAGAGCAGGAAAGCTGGTTGCTAACCCTGTTTTGCTACAGCAAAGGCAGATCATGTTGTTGAAGCACTTTACTGATCAACAAAGATGGCAATGATTTTATTTAGGTGGATTTCCTTAGCTTTATTTTGCCTCTGTAGGTTTTTGAAGCTTTGTATGACGTGGTAAACAATCCCACCATTTTTAAAAACAGTGTGGCTCTTATTTTTTCTAGATGCACGAGTACAAATCATCAACCCATCGCATTTTTCGCTTGAACAACATAGCCAAAGCCCTTAAGTTCTTGGAAGACAGTAATGTGAGTATTTCCAAAGGCTGGTCTTAATATCTCCTCTTGATGTATGTTGCAAATGGTGATTGTTGTAACTACTCTATGGCACTGCATGCACAGAGAGGAATGCACTGCTTAAAGGCACTGTGACTTACCTTGGCAGCAAGGCTGAGAAGCCACATAAAAATGCACGAGAACACCTACAGAGTCTAAAACAAGGGTTATTTGTTCATTTTATAATGTAAAAGTTCAACAGGATTAAAGGATCATGAATTCAATATTAAAAGAAAATAGAAAGAAGTGCAAGTAATCTTTATGAACTGGATCTTAGTGGCATTACTTCAGTTGTGCTGACGGCAGATGACTTTCCTTCCTTTCACCAGAAGTACTTCTAGTATTAAAAGTCACGTATTTATCTAGTAAACTGCAGCAGCAGCCGATTGTGAGTTAAAGGCAAGAGAAAATTAAATCTGGGGACGTAACATAAATATGTAATTCCAAGATTCAAAACCTTACAAGGATATAACTGCCCTCATAGTCAGTTTGTCAATACTGCAACATCCCTTCCTGAAGTTTTAAGTGACCATGGAAGAGCAGACCCTGTTGCTTGAACTGATTCAATCCTTTTTATCTTTTTTATTTTCTCCCTTTAAGGCTTTATTCCAGAGCCCTAGGGATGTGGCCCCTGCCTTGAAAACTCTCTACTCTTGAGAAGTGTTGAGAACTAATGCTGTCAAGGGAAGTCCCAGCCATATCCCAACTCATATAGCTGGCACACCCAGATCTTTCAGAAAGAGAAAACTAATACCTGCCGATGTCCCATAGAGGACTGCAGCATTCTTGCTGTACTGAAAGATTTTTTCATCTAGCATCTGAAATAAAGTGTTGTAACTTCCCCTCTATACCATCTGGGAAGAAAATACAATGATCCTATTGATTCCATGGTGCAAGTACTCTACAGGGTTTAGACTCTGTGGGTGAAGAGGGATCTGGTATGTGCACAGGGGCAAAGCCGTGCCTTGCGTGGGATGCCATAACAGCAACTGATGCCACTTTGCTGCTTCCCTGCAATGAGCTTAGCCCTTGCTCCAGAGATCCTGCAGCAGTGTCACTCATGCAGGAGACTCACTGCGACCCCAGCGCAGGAATGAGCATGATTTGATGCGATGGTGGATCTCTTATGACCTGGTAGGTGTGGGAGGTTTAACCTCCTTTACCTTTTTCCCCAGGAGAAAGGTCAAGAAGTTGTCCAGTAACTTCCAGGTGTTCCAGTCTCCTTTTGAGAAGTCCACCAGTAGGGGCTGCTCTGGCCCTAAATGTGCCTGTCTACATGTCCTGCTACAGAACTGCTAAGAAATGTTTCACAAGTTCGCAGATTTCTTCACAGTTTCCCAATTGATGCTTGCTACCCAAATCCAGGCAAGGCCTACTGGCAGATGAGATTTTTTCCTCTCTGTTGGTATCAGCCCATTGCAGAACTGCAGCTGACACATGTCCGGTTGCCAGGACCTTGCTAGGCCACAACCTAGAAACTCAGTGAGCAAGGCCACAGAAGGAGCCTTGGACACAGGCAACCTTTTAATGAGTAGTGCTAAAACACCTAGTTTTCCATGGATTTCTTGTTTCCTTAAGAGTAAGCAGCCAGTATCTTCTACCTGGGTATCTCTACTGGGCTGGGTGATGAACATAAGCAACAGTAAGAGGACAGAGCTGATGCCGAGAGCAGTCTAACGTTAAATTTTGGAGAAACTGCTGTTAAAATGCACTAGATCTTCAAGGTTTTCCTGTGCCAAATACCTTGGAGCTAGCAAGAAATCTGAGCCTTGACATATGACAGCTAGAGGTATCTTCTTGCTAGGATTAAAAACTGTTGGGCAAACCACAGTAGATAAAAAGCTACTTTGCTTTCCTTTTTTCAGTTTAACCAGACCGGTTAGTAAAGGGTGGTGGTGAAAGTGTTGGCGACATGCCTTGGCTGCCAAGAGTTTCGGGGTTAGATATGAAACCGCAGCGGGCGGAACCCATCGGCGTACGATTCTTTGGAACTGGGACATCTGGGTAAAGCGCTGTTAAATGATTCATTGTGTACAGGATTTCTAAGTGATAAATGGGCTGTATGCTGGGCCTTAATTCAGTCTGGGTGCCATGTGCAGTACTGACAACTTCCTTGCTTCCTCCCTCCTCCATGACCTTTGCCAAAACCAAGTCTGTGTTGTCAAAGAGAATAACATCCTGGTGTTACCAGGTGGAAAAAACCTCAGTGTGGGAAAGTCGAGTTTGCTTGGATTAGGCAACTCTATCCCTTGCAAACTGATTTAATCAGAACTCTGTGACAAGCTGTGTAAGGTGAGAGAAGCAAGGAGAAAGGAGATGCCTACTGAAACAGGAGTAAGCTGATCTTACTAGGATTTTAATTTTTGTACAAGAAGTGACTCTAAGAATAGGATCCACTGGAGGGGGCACCATCTTGTTCCAATTTTGTATGGAGGAAATAGATTTGTGGTCCTGAGGACGCAGAACTGGGCTCACTTCTGTTCTGCCGACTATGCTGGGGGCTTGAGATAAGAGGTCAGTGGGTAGGGTGGTTGTGATCAGAGCAAATTATATATAACACAAGATTCCAGTCTTGCTTTTTGGCTGGCCAGGCAGTGGCAGCAGTGTTCTGGACACATACAGTAGTCTCACGGCATTTTTTGTGTTTTCCTTGCTGCTTTGAATTTGCCTCTGAATGGATGATCTCTTCTACAGGTAAAGCTCGTTAGCATTGATGCAGCAGAAATAGCAGATGGAAATTCCTCTCTGGTACTTGGACTAATATGGAATATAATCTTGTTTTTTCAGGTAATAAAACCCGAATACTTTAATCTTAAGTGAACGATCTTCATGGTATCAATGTGTTCCAGCTATATACTGACTTTTAAATTGATTTTTAATCCTAAAGAACATAATAAAGCATACTAAACTTGAGCTTTTTCCTCCTAATATACACTAATTTTATACCTGCAGCTGCTTTCACTTTACTTCATTGGACCTATTTCGGTGTAAATAGTAGACAATTTAAGCCCTCATTTGACTTGGACCAGAATTAGAGCTTCAGATTACTACTTTCCCTTCTCTCCTGTGCCTTCTCAGGGTTCTGCTCCAGATTCCCTGGACCTGAACCAATGTTTTGGGTTTGGTTCCAGGTCACAGTTTATTTTCAATAACCTTTTCTGGGTTTGGTCCAGCGTGGTGGGAAATTCCATGTAGAATCACTGATCTCCAGAGACTTACTCAACATGGCAAAAATTCACGACTGATGTAGAGGGCCAAATGAAAGATCTTAAAGGGCCTGGAACTGATAAAATTGATTTGAGCCTGAAAATTGATTTAGCCCCAGGCTTAGATTAAAACTGCTCCCTAATCTACAAATATTTTGAAAATGTCCTTGCAGACAATACCAAGTTCTGATGAACAGAGAGAGATGGAGGGAGGGTTTCTGCAACTCTCCTAAGGCTGGGGGGCTCTTTCATTCTCTTGGACTCATTTCTAAAATGGCTACAGGTTTAAAAAATAATCTCGAAGTTGCACTGGGATTTCTCTCCCTGGCTGAGCTCCTCCAGCTGAACAGTGGTGCGCAGCACCGGGCAGAGATGGTGCGAGCAGAATCTGTCACCCTGACAGCAGCAGAGGACATGGGGGACTCAGAAGCAGCAGAGTAGATAATTTGGACTGCAATATCTGTGCTGACCAAGGACAGGAGTGCTGCTGCAGGTCACCATTTCTTGACTAAAAATATTTCACTCAGGCAAGTCCTGTGAAGAGGAAGATTTCAGTTACACTAGCTTTTCTTTCAAGTACGTGTTTCTTTACCTTTTGTCCAGTGCAGATGGGGAGTTCAGCCGTAGCCGATACCTTGCCCTGCCTGTTCCTGCAGCTGCCAGCTGGACTGCTGCCGGCTGTCACTCCTGTGCAATACAGGCCTATAATTACCTCTTGAAATTCAGTTGTGACGCTGTTATCCTTAAGTTTGCATGAAAACAAACACCGAGTTCTCTGTGCAGCCAGTGTTAAACACAGCACTGTGTGTTTCGGCTTCTTTTATAGATTAAGGAGCTGACAGGCAACCTCAACAGGAACTCCTCCTCCTCCAGCCTGTCCTCCGGGCCCAGTGGTCCCGAGTCAGACACGTCCCACCCCAGCACTCCCAACGTGGAGAGAAGCGTGTCCATTACGGTGAAGGATCAGCGGAAAGCCATCAGAGCCCTTCTAATCTGGGTTCAGAGGAAAACCAGAAAGTAAGCTAATGAACCCTCATGGAGAACCGCGTTTTGCCCCCTGCACTTTCGCTGCTGAATCTCTTCCCTGCCTCCTGCCCCGTGGGTGTGCACCGTGCGCCGTGGCTTCCGCTCTCTGAGTGTGCAGGCGGACGGTGTCTGCAGGGGGTTGATCACGATGGCCACGTGTCTGCAGCCGCCGTCTGACCTTGAAGCCGTGTGCATTGCTGGCTTCATGATTTGAGCATTAAATGTTAACTTGCGCCGATCTGCTTGGAGCTGCATAAAACAGGATCGTCCCCTCCTTCCCCTACCCCCTGGCCTTTGTGCAGTCTGTTTGATATCTTTGCCAGTTAAAGGGTAGGCATAAACAAGGCGTGAACTGAAAAGGTAAATGTATTGAAGGACTTTAGGAACAGCCTCTTAAATTAAGCAGCAGCCCTGAGGGAACTTCTCTGTGTGCTGCAGAGTGCCTGGAAGGAGAGAGTCCATACTGTGTCCCACCTTCCTCAGAATTAAAGAGGGGAATGGGGTGACTCTTAGGCTGCTTCTCATGAACTTGTAAGATTAGGATCCATTTCCATTGCTCAACCCATCTCTCTCCTCTTTAATAAAGAAGTAGTTCTTTTGCCAAAGCATTTTGTCTAGTAAAGCTTTAACCTGTCAGAGTTACTGTTGGATTAAAAAACTTCAGTGTAAGATGCTAGTGCACGTGTAAATGCTTGGAGTGTATTTTACATACGTTGTTATCTGAAGCAATGACTGCCAGAGGGTTTAAAAGAGAGCAGAGAGTTTTAAGGAGGGCATTTAGATTAGATATCAAGAATAATTTCTTCCCAGAGAGGGTGGTGAGGCACTGGAACAGGTTGCCCAGAGAAGCTGTGGATGTCCCATCCCTGGAAGTGTTCAAGGCCAGGCTTTGAGCAACCTGGTCTAGTGGAAGGGGTCCCTGCCCATGGCAGGGGGGTTGGAACTGGATTGGTCCCTCCCATCCCTAACCATTCTGTGATTCTATGATTCTAAACATTTAAACAAGTTGGATAGCTGAGTTTTTGGCATTTTTGTCTATCGATGGTTTTATATATCCAGATCTGCCTGTGAACACATTGAGATTTTGTGTTGAAGATAAAAATCTACATCTTAAATACTTGGTCCTGTGGGCCACATCATCCCTTGGCTGTCTGCAGTGAAGCTAAGGGTGCTTGTTGTGTAGGTAAACTTGTCCCATTGAGATCCGCAGTTCACTGCTGCCAGTACAGCCCGTAGAGGAAACACAGCTTTAGTCCCCAAATAATGCTGCGAGTGTCATTACCAGCGAGGTGGTACAAGTAAAGTGAGGACCAGAGAAGTAAAGGCCATGGCCTTTCCATGTAGTCAAAGAGTTCAAAGTGAAAACATCTAATAGGAGAAAATTGTTCTTGCAATTACATTATTAAAAATGTAAATCCTGTTATCCAATGACCTGTGCAGAATTTTCCATCCTGGGGCTGTATTTCATTGCAAGTTTGATATTGGGCATCTAACACACTTGTGGTTTATACATATACCAACACCATTTGCATTTGGCAAAGCACAATTTTCTGCTATAGAAGGCCCAGTACACAGGAATGTGAATAATTTGTGCTTATGTTTTTAAATACTTAAGTCTTGGCAGCCTTCCCAAGCTATGGCATTAAAATGCTGGAGAGCAACAGAAGCAGGAATCAGAGAGACGTTTGGTTTTGTGAATGTTAAATGTGGTTGCTGAGTTCTTGAGGGCTTTGTTTTTACTAACTACTTCCTACAAGCAGGTTGATGTCAGCTGTTAGCTACACCACTCCAGTTTGTGAATCCTTGTGTTTTATGGACGAATTATGTGCATTTTAAAATCCAAAAGTATCTGAGATGTGACTAGTGCAACTCTGCAACCTTACTTTGAACTTTCGGGAGTCCTTGAAAATGATGATGCCTTTCCTTTGGGTTTTGTAACACAGCCACCCATGTAAACTGTGTGTAATTCTGTTCAGGTACGGTGTTGCAGTTCAGGACTTTGCCAGCAGTTGGAGGAGTGGCCTCGCTTTCTTAGCTATCATAAAAGCAATAGACTGTACTTTGGTAGACATGAAGCAAGCACTGGAGAAATCGGCTCGAGAAAACCTGGAGGATGCTTTCAGCATAGCACAAAACAAGCTGGGTGTTCCTCGGCTCCTAGAACCAGAAGGTAAAACGCCTACATCAGCTTTGTTGGGTAACATTCAAACTCTAATGAATTCATGAATATTGCATTGTGATACCTACCAAAAACCTCCTAGTGATGAGGCTGTTGCTGTGATCAGTGTGTTGGGCTGATTGATAAGAAAAATCAAAATTAATTGGTCAGTGGCTTGTAGTCGTATGCTTCCGGTCATATCTGTCATTCTTGGGGGCAGAGATCTTACCGTAGTTTTAGCTGTGTGCACGGGTCCTGGTTAGTGTTTAGATGCTAGGTGACATCTGCATGACTAGCGGGCACTAGCCACCACCCTGTTGTGCTGGGAGGTGTCTCAATGCAGTAGCACCATTTCAGAATGCCTACAGGCTGCAGAGACTAGGGCTCACTCCAGGATGAAGTGTGCGAGTCTGCCACACCAGGAAAAGGGGTAGATACCTATTCAAAATGTATGTGCATCTCCCATTTTTTCCTTCACAATGCATACACACACACATATTTATATATGTAAACATAAGCATGTGTGTGTGTGTAAAAATGTATGTATATAAATGGAACTTCTTGCAGTATTTTTTACTGAGTTCTACTGGACAGGTGTTAGGCCTTGATTTTATGATAGAAAACACAGATTGGTTACTTGTGCTTTCCTGGGTCACCTGTTAGAAGACTGGGCCATCCTGTGAAACATCTACCTCTGTGCTGTCACTCAGCAAGATCCCTGTCTAACGACAACAACACAAATGACAGTACGAGGGTAGATGAAAAGGGACGCTGATCGGGGTTCGGTATGTGCTTGGAAATAGGAAAAAAATCATGTCAGTAAGATGTTAAGAACTCTTTCAAGTGCCACCAACAGTGAAAAGGATTCTGCCCTTTCTGATCTGTCAGACAAAGAAGAGCATTTGTAGCTGTTATTTCATCATAAACGCAGGATAAATACCTGACGGTCAGTTCCTCTGCAAGAGCGTTTTAAAGCCACGTGTGCTCAAGTCCCTTGCGTCTGTCTCCATAGATATCATGGTGGAATCACCCGATGAACAGTCAATTGTGACGTACGTGGCACAGTTTCTGGAACACTTCCCAGAGCTGGAAGGGGTAAGTGTTTACTCCTGCGTCATGTCATTGTTTTAATTTGCTGCAGTGTACGTAATAAAGGCAGATCTTGCTGTATTTATCTTCTAGGTTTCTTTCTAAGCAATGTAAAATAATCCACAAACTCAGTTTTAATTTTTCACATTTTTTTTAAGTCAGTTTAATGGGCTTTCACTAGCAGTTGCTAAAATGCTTTAGGTAGACTTGTGCTTTTTAAACATTCACATCCAGTTATAACTTTCAGAGGTTAGAACTGCTTACTACTTTGCTATATTAGTCTCAGAATAAGGCTGAATTTTATCTCTTCACCTATGATGATTCAGTGGACTTAGAAATTCATTTTGACTTCTGTCTTCTCAAGTTTGAGGGCCACAATCAACCTGAATTTAGCAGATGCTGTATCAGATGCAAGATACTAGAGGTTGAATCTTGTCAGTGCAGCAGGCAAAATCTCTCATTGTAAGCATGAAATAAACTACAGCTTCAAAGACCAGGACTTTAGTGCAGGTTTTATCAAACATAAAGAATTGAGGAGTAAGTAGGGACTGACAGTGTCAGGGGTTGACAAAGGTCTTTTGGAGAAACAGAGGATAAATTTATAGAGGAATTAAAGGATAGGAGTCAGAAAACTCCAGGAAAAATGGGAAGTCCCAGGAACTGGAGAAGAAATCTATGTAAGTTGAAAAACTGTTCTGGAGGCTGCTCGTACTTCCAGACAAACCTAGTTCAACACAGTCCTGGTTTGCAAGGGCTTCCAAAGGGACTCGGTGTCCCTTGAGTATCTGAGTAAGTTTTGTGCTAGAGTCCATGAAATGATGGTTCCCACATGAAAGGCATTTTCTCATCTCTTAATTGAAGGTTTCAGTTGGTATGTATTTTGTAGCTTATAAAATTGGTGGGCATTACTAGAGAAACTGGAATTAGAATTATCATAATAATGTTATTATTCTTATTAGATTAGATGAGTAATAATATTTGTTGGTATTAAGACTTGTGGACATTTTAGAGGACAAACAAAAAGCCACTGTGTTGGAATGGAATAATCTAGTATATTGGTATGTTTCACAGTGGATTTAGTGGACTTCTTAGATTTATTTTATTCCCAGGGCTTGGGATTGCATCAAAAAACCAAGTCAGTTGCCTCCACAGGTGCAGCAGGGAGAGATGAATACACTAACAACTGAGGAGTAGGCTTGTCTGCATGCTAATCTTCCCGCACAGGTGGCTTCTTGATGTTGAGCTTTGTTCAACTCACCTGACTTGCCAAATTGGTTTCCCTACTTCCAAAATAAGTGAGTCATTAATTGGCCATTGACGAGGTGATGAGGTGGTGGGCTAGGCAGTTATTCTTTCTGCAGTGTTTGGGAAAAGTAAAAGGTATCTGAGGTATGATTTGTCTTTTAATGGTGTATCATCACTTATAGGAAGACTTTACAGATCCTGACAAGGAGCTTCCAATTGAGTCCACGTATGTCCACATCAAAGACACACCTTCAGAAAAGGAAGGCAAAATCTTGATTTTAAGTGAAAGTGAAGAAAGCATGTATACTGTTAATCACGAAAGGAGTCATCCTGCCCCTCCAAAGGTCCATATTCATGACACCATTGAGAGAATCCCGTCAGAAACTGTTCCTGAAAAATGTAATGGGAAGTGGAGTCAAGCATTAGGTGATTCACAGGAAAGGTCTGAAGAGGAGCCTCAGAGGCCAACCTCTCTGAAAATTACAGGGTCTGTCAGTTTTGAGTCCAGTTCCTCCTGGGAGGTTCTAAGTGATAAATTCATGCCAGGTGAAGGCGGCATATCTGATGATCCACTGAAACAGAACGATGACCCTTCTCCAGCTGCTCTGACAGGTCAGAAAAATTCTGCTGACTCTTTTGAAGACTACTCTGAAGAATTAACTAAAGAAACCTCTACTGAATATGACAATGAAACTAAGAGCCTTTCAGCCAATACTTCTTCTTTGAGTCCATTATCCTGGACTTCGGGCATACTTACAGATGAATCTATAAATAAAGTAGAAGAGAGCAAACCCCAAACTTCAATTCTTTTACCAGAAGTTATCTCAAAACAAGAAGATACACATAAGTATGTTCTTCATCTTCTAAATGAGGAAATTGTGAAACTTCCACAAAACGAAGATGCAAAGCCATCACCTGTCTTTGAGACAGCAGAAACTAACCACTGTTCAATGAATGGTTCTGACCTCAAAAGCCAGGAACTATCTACACAGCATGAAACATCTGATGACTCTCTCTCAGATGTGTCTAAAAATCTAGAGGACCTGGACAGCTGTGATGAAGTTGAGTCTTCAGCTGAAGCGCTACCCAGTTCTTCGAAAGTATCTGTAATACCCCATGACCTCTTTTATTATCCACATTATAATGTTCCAATATCAGCAGTTTTGGACGCTTACCTTGAGCCTTGTATTGCAGGTTATGATACTGGAAATGACAAAGCTTCTTCTGAAACAGGAACAGATGTTTTACATGAGAAGGGCTTACCAGAACAGAGCCACAGGGAAGATGCTCCAGAGCCAGACTTAGGGAATAAGCTAGGTTTGCCTCTATCAGATATGGATACTGAGAGCAGCAAGAAGGAAACAAGAGATACTAACAGTCACATGAATTCTTCCGATGAGAAAGAAGTGCCATTACTAGTAGAAGAATTAGAAACTGAAGAAGATGGCAAAAACGCCACCAACCATCAAGATTCCACTATTCCACAGCGTCCTGAGGTACCTTATTATTTTATTACCAGCATTTCTTTGTGCATATATGGGGCATTAGCATCTGACCTTGGTGGTTTTCATTTGCTTTCGTTTTGCAATGTTTTGGATAAATATGTGAGATGTACTTGGTTTCCTGTCTGGTAACACTGTTTGCCACAGCCCTCTACTGGAATAAATGGAATTGCAGATCCCTGAGAAGATCTGACGTTAAAAGAGAGAATAAACCCTAATACTAATAGTAGTGCAAAACATGGATTCTAATTACATTTTAAAGTAGTGTGAGGCCTCTGTATAATCTCTAGGCATAAAAGATTATCACAGAGGGTATTTTTAATGGTTTGTAATGAGATGAACAGAAAGTAGTATTGCTGATATAGAAAGGATATAGGCAAAGGTAATTTTTGTCTGAATCCAAATAAGTTTGCCTACAAAAACTTAAACCAGTTTGAGTAGGATGAATTATGTGGGTAAAATGAAGGCTTGTGTACTCTGGAGGAGGAGAAAGAGGGGGGATTTTTGGTAATTATTCTACGTGTTGGATTTAGGCAATTTGTTACTGCATCTCTTCTTACAGACGCTGATTCTGAATTCTTACACATTTTTCAGCACAGTAATTTTAGACAGTGTTTTCAGGAATGAGTGTCCACTTAACGTTCCTCTACATGTTGCCTAGACAAGTTGCTTGGCCATGTTTTGGTCCTGACACTCACTAGAGTGATGAAGCCAATTTGCTGTTGGCTTCAAAATCTAATTGGGGGTAAATTAAAAAAAGTCTTAGCTATTACTTCAAAGAGCCATGTCATGTCATGACTTCTTATGTAAAAAGAACTGACAACTAATTGTATGTACACTGAACTGATGGTACGGTACGTTATAGCTCAGTGTATCCAAAATATTTTTCAAGAAATGAGTTGCTTTCTCTTTAGTGAGACTTTCAGTCTCATACTACATGCCATTTAGCATCCGAGTAGGCTGCACCACTAAGATATTTGGAAGGGTGGGGAATCAGTCACGTTGTCTAACGCAAAATATTTCTTAATTTCAACAGGCTGTAATAGAAGATTTAGTGGATTTACCAATAGCCATGGAAAGACCAGAAAAATGGAGTAACAGGGAGGAAGAAGGGAAACATATGATCAAAGCAGAAGACTTGCAGATCTCAGAAGTTGTCACGACTACTCTGTCACGAGACGAACTGGAAGAAATGGCTGATTGTCAGGAATTTACCAGGTATTTCGCTTTAACTTTGTCTTCAATACACCTAACTGGTATGGGTGCCTGGTCTGGTGAAGTATGCCCTTGTAGGCATCTTTTAGGAGCAGTATTCTAGGACTCATTGGCTTCTTCCTGTGCTTATCTTAAACATGTCAAGTGATTTTCTACCAATGGGACTTGATTTGACATTGCTGCTCTCTCATTCCCATCCTCAGCAGGATGGAGGGAGAAAATAAGATGAAAAACTCATGGGTGGAGGTAAAGACAGTTTAATGAATAAAGGCAAAGGCCACGTGTGGAAGCAATCCAAAAGGAGAAAAAATAAATAAAGAAAAATAAGCCAGATGTATTCTAAACTTCCTACCAGCAGGCGACATCCCGTCACTTCCTGGGAAGTAGGGCCTCAGCAGGCATAGTGGTTGCTTCAAAAGACAAATGTCTCAATAACGAGTGTGTGTGTGTATGTGTCCCTGCCAGCTTCCTCCTTCCTCTTAGCTTTTATCACTAAGCACAACATCATATGGTATGGAATATCCCTTTGGTCACTTTGGGTCAGCTGTCCTGGTTATTCCCCTCCCCAACCTCTTGCCCAGCCCCAGCCTACTGGCCTTTGGGGCGGGGGTCGGAGACAGCCTTGGTGCTGTGCGAGCACTGCTCAGCAATAGACAGAACACTGGTGTGTTACCAGCACCACTGCAGCTACAAATACAAAGCCCAGCACTATAGGGGCTGCTATAGGGAAAGTTAACTGCAACCCACCCAGATCCAGGACAGAGACACTCAGCTAATTTTACTCCATTTCTGTTCCATCTTATGTTCTAATTTAGTTCTTAGGTAATGTATTTAAGTGGGACGTGAACTGTAATTTGTTGATGCTTATCACTATAGCACTCTAATGAATTTGAAAGAGTTTGTTTAGAAAAACCCATTGTCTCCTTCAAGCTTTCTGTTCCCTGAAAGGTCTGTCTTTTACTTACATAGATAGCCATAAAACCTGTGGTATACTCTCACTTAACTGTCAGTGATGTCAGAGGTGCAAAAACCCTATTCGACAGCCTTTTTCAGAAAAGATTCCAATTTGAGCATATGGATTTGTTAGCATGGGTCAGATTTTGCCCCAAGCTGTTTTTTATAATGCTGCTGATAAATTCCAGTCCATATTCTAATACATACAACAATGCATATTTGTGGTTTTGCATAGCTTAAAACTAGCATGTGCAATTGCAGTGGCTCTCTTTGAAGTCACACCAAAACTTTGCTTTATGAATCTAAAAACTACTTTTATGTACATTTCAGAAGCAGTGACACTAATTCCAACATTTATCTCCGAAAAAGATCTTCTAATACTTCTGAGGAGGTAAGAATCTGGAAATGTACCTATCTCTGTTTCTCTATTTCTCTTAAACTCCAAAAGCTCACATATTATAAAAGGGTTTACTCTATATATAAAGCTCTGTGATAATACAAAAGTCCTGTGACTTCTAATAATTTTAGTGGCAAAGCCAGGCATAGCTGAAAAGCTTTACTGAACTTTGGTAAATATACAGAACTGAACCTTACTGAACTTTGAACAAACCCACAAAGGACTACCTAGCACTACAATTAAATGTATTGTAACTTTGAGGCTTATTTGTCATAACTATATAGTTGCAACATTTCACAGAATTATAGAGAATCATTTAGGTTGGAAAAGACCCTTAAGATCATTGAGTCCAACTGTTAACCCAGCACTGCCAAGTCCACCAGCGAACCGTGTCCCTAAGCACCACCTCTGCATGACTTTTAAACACCTCCAGGGGTGGTGGCTCAATCGCTTCTTTGAAGCCGTCTTCGTCTGATGCTCTTTGTGTGTTCTCTGTGTGTATGTTGGTGTCCTGGTCACAGCCCTGCAGAAATGCTGCGTGTCTCTTGAAGTGCACTTCTCATGAAAGGTTGGGCTCTTTCCCTCTCCTTCGTAGTAGCGGTGTACCCATCATCTCAATAGCAGCAGCTAACCCTAAAAGAATTCTAGTTGTAATGTGAAACATTGCATCCTTAAAAGGCAGATGGAATTCATATTGGTTTCTTGAGAGCACACTATGCAACTGAGCCCTGGAATTTTATTTTTTAAGTCAGAAAGAAGGGACAGGATCAGCAGTCTGGGCGCACTGAGCAAAGATAGGAATGTGGCTCTTTTCAGCACAAAATAATATTCTGACCATCTTGGAGTTCTAAAGAAATGCCACCAACAATGTTCAGTGACGCTGAGGTTTCACACGGATGCTTTAGTTTTGCAGTGCTGTCACAGCTACTAGAAATATCTATCAATGAGGGGAGCTTTATTCAACTGAATGAAAGCAGTTGAAAGCAGAAAAATCATCTTTTTTCACAACTTTTTTCCCTTTGTGTGCGTGTACCAGACTGCAGTGGTGGATGTGCTGGCAGGGAATAAATTTATAAGCACACTTTCATTTTATTTGAGCAAACATTAGACATACTCTGCATAAAATACACACAATTGCCATCTTCGTGAGATGCTGAATTTTTTTTTTTAATATAATCTATTCCTGTTTTGTCTAAGGAAACCTATGGTGTAAACAAGCAGGAGATGAGAGATGTGGGTGAAAATCCACTAATCGTCAGGTGAGTCATTCTTATTCAGACCAAGCCTTCTGCAAGGAGTCCATAACTCCTAGGTAATTCTAACAAAGTTACAACGGGAAATGAAAATTAACTGTAATGGTAGAGACTGCCTGGATGTCTTGTGTAATGGCTCAGAGTCCATATTTGCCATAGGTGTAAGATAGAACGTCTTCGCTGCTCAGTCTCACCCTTGACTGAAGTGCTTTTTTGTGACTTGGAAGATTCAGGGGCCTGAGCAGGACTGTGAGAACTTTCCCCTCATGGTTAATATTTCAGACCAAGAGCGAGAGGACTTCAAATATGAGGCTCTCTGGCAGTGATGACTCTTTCTAGGTCTGGAAGACTATTAAGACAATGTTCACTGTGGTCAGTGCTAGGAAAAGACGATACTTCAGTGGAGTTCTGGCCTTTGTTAAAGCACCCTTGAGTTTTTATAGTTCACACCTGTGTTTAGTTTAGATTTAGGGTGATGGATCCTGAAAGCAGATTGTGTATCCCTTTGGTATTAGAATCTACATATCTGTAAGAATCAAGGATTGCTTTGATTCTTACAATCCTTGATTGTAAGAATCAAGGATTCCCTCTCAGTAGATACTGAATAGTACCTCCCAGGACATCTAGTTAAAATGATGGTTGCATTTAAATGCACAAAACACACAAAATATTATGGGGATCCAGTGTCCTGGTCTAACTTACACTTCTGTTAAACAATACATGAATAGCTGTCAGAGTTATGCCTGTTTGCAGACTGCTGATACTGAGCAAGCTTTACGTAATACTCTGGTATGTCTCCAGTGTCGCATCTGAGCAAGTAGGATACCCCGGGCCAGGAAAAGGACTCATTATAACAGGCCAAACACCAGTTTTCTTCAAAAGGAGGTTAAAAAAAAGTCTACCAGATTCATATAGTATGATAAAATTCTAAAATGAGCATGCCATCTTGTGCCTTTTTAAATAAGGCCTTTTCTGGTCTTTGTGAGTGCTCAGTGATGCTGGCAGAGTCCATAGGGCTTTGCCCTTATGAACCGCAGCTGGGATTATTGGAAAGTTTGCATTTTTGAGTTGTCCTGCAAAACCCCTAGTGCTAGTTGGTTTCTGGAAGTCTTGGGCTTCTTCTGTTTGTTGGTCAGGTGTCTGACACGAGAAGTTCTGAAAGTTGATGATTTGGGGAAAGTACATCAAGTCAACTACAGTGTATAAGTAAAATTGAGAAAGTGTGGTATGTGTTGCCCAGAGCTATGTTTGCTGTTCTGAATATAAAAGGGCATCTTTTTGACTGATGGAAATCGGCTTACATCAAATGACCGTACTGTAATGGCAAGTATTTAAACTACCTGAAAATCTGCCCAGAGTTTTCAGGGGATTAATTGCTATGTACATTGGCTCCTAAGGGAACACACTGCTGAAGCCCATTATGCACCTCTTAGTCTAGCTTGGACTGCAACTGACCAGATTGAAATGGTTCATTAAACTGCTGTCTTTTAGATCTTTACAGTAAATATTAACAGTGAAGGTTTGTTTTTATTTTTCTTTTTCCTGCCTCTTATCAAATTCTCTCCTGTTTTCAGGAAGAAAAAGGTCTTGGAAGCAAGTGAGACTCCAGCACCAACTCATGAGATTACAATTGTTGAGCAGCCAGAGCTATTCTACTTCATCATTTTCTTCTGGGTGCTGGTCTACTGCCTTTTACTCCTTCCACAGCTTCTCAGCAACAAAGTTTGATCTCTGTGAGGTGTGGAAAAATAAAGCACAGTGGCTGGATTGCTTTGTGTATCTGCATATGACTGTGTTCCTTCAGGTGAAGCACAAACAGAAATGTAGGACCTGGTATGTGCGTTTATTATCAGATTGTCCTCCATTCCTCTACTGTTGTGCTATGAGAGTGTCTGAGCACATTTTATATTATGATAATTGTGTAAATATATGTAAAAGTGACCTGATTTGGTAGATGCGATTTTGTACATTTGTGCCTTGCTTTATAAGATGCTAAATAAAACCAGATAATTATCAGTAGAAATATGGACAATTCAGAGCTCTAGTCTTCAAAAATGATTCTTCTGGCTTCATTTACTTCAGTAGGGCCCAACAGCTGTGGCAGAGGGGTGGTGTCGACTTGCCCATGAATCTGGCCCACCTGCAAGGACAAGGCTAGAAAATGTTTTCCATGGAATTCTTTGAGAGCTGGAACCAGAGCAGAGATGCAGGTGGTGGAACATGCTGATCCCAGGGATTGATTGCAATTCCAATGGCAATCCAGTGGAGCAACAAAATCAGGTTGAGGGTAGTATTTTTTTTTTTTAGGATTGAAATTAATTTTTATCCTGCACCTTTTGCTATGTTTAATTTGCAGGATTAAACTGGCTGTGGAGAGTTGTGAAGAACATACATGCTAGCTGCTTCTTAGGAGTCACTGTAAGGGAAATCTTGGCCCAGAAACTTGTCTAGAGAATTCCTGAAGAAATACACTTTTTGTACATTACTGGTGGTGGCCTTCTTTGAAAAGATGTTCAAGAAGCATAATAATTTTATCAGGAACAGATACCAGGTTGTTTGTGTTTGGTTTTTTTTTTTAGTACCTCACTGCTAGAGGTACTTTAAGTACTCTGAAGATTTCTCTTTTTTGAAGGTACAAAAAATAATAGGTAACCTAATTTGCTGAGGCCACTGTTACGGCACAAGTGCATGGTAAAAGCATTAGAAATAACCTTGAAGTGCCCAAATCAATAGAGAAAGAAATGACAGGTGTAAGAACTAAATGCAGAGAAATGTTAACAGCCAGTATCCAGCTTCTAGTGCAACTGAAGACTGCTGTGACTTGTCCAGAGACACAGTTGAGCCACTTCTGCATCCTCTAATTTGTGTCCACATCAGTGATCACTTTAGGATATTTGCTTTAGGATTTTTGCCAGACAAGGTGCACCCATGCGTTACAGCACAAAAGAGAAGTCTTCTAATTCAATTTGATAGCAGTAACTTTTCTTTCGGTGACTTTTAGTGAAGTCACTATTTTTCATCAACACAGTTTTAGTTTCTTAATATGCTTTTTGAGACTACATTGTGTTGCTGCTTCCACCTAAAAATTTGTACGGTTGACTGCAATGTGCTTCATAAAATTAGGGGGTTTGTAATTTACACTGAGTGAAAGTTACAACACATGGGCTATAAGTTTTACATACCTTGTTTTAGCATAAGATGTATCTCTGCCCTGGATCAGTTTTCAGCTGAAATAATATCTGGGATCAGGACACACCAGAATATATAGCAATTTATTTGCAGGTATTTAAAATATGCCTGTAGACATGGTATCTGCTGGGGTAATCCTAACTGTCCATCACACTTCATTCTTTGTAAGCTTTTTCTTTCCCTGGGCTTTTTCTTCCAAGCTGCAGTTAGAATTCAACAGTAGCAGTGCAGGGCAAGTGGTCTTAAACATTGAAGATAAAATTCTGAACCTCTTTCAGTCAAGAGGAAGCTGAAACCTTTCCTGCTTCCTGTTGATGTATGTCTTCCACCCTATCCCATTAAGAGATGGAGATTGTTTCTTCCATGAAAAATAGATGGAAAAAACCACCCTAAATTAGTCCATGATACTTGGTATTAAGTTTCTTTCCATATTTGGGTTGGCTTGGCTGTGTTTCTGCTGTAACAGAAGCATTCTACATTACTCAGCCATTCCATGAGTAAGAAGATCCAGGGTAAAGAGTTAGGAGTGATTGTACTGGTATGGTCAACTGTGCATGAAAAGAGACTGAACTCTCCAGGAATTCTGCCATTACTTGCAACCACAGAAAATCACATCTGCCTAAGCAGCAGCTTCCCCCACTTAAACTGACTTGTAAGCCTGCATCTCTTCTTCCATGGTGCAAGAGCCAAGCCCTCAGTGCAAGGGGGCTATTCTGAAAACACTGCTTGTCGTTAGACTTCGTGTCCTATTCTGAACTTACATTTTAAAAGCCTCATTGTGAAGCATTTGCTACGGCGAAGCCTGTTTTAACTTGCTGGCTAGAGGACTGGCTTGAGGTAGCCCAGGGTTTAAAGGCTGGTGGGCAATCTGTCATCTAACCGTGGTACAACAGATATGTGCACTGTTTGAATAAGGAAGTTTTTCCTGAATTTTTTCCTTTTTTTTTTTTTTTTTTAAATGCTAAGTTTGAACTGATCATATTTGGTATTTTGCTTTAGCAGCAGAATTCAGATACACAAGGGTACCAGCTATTAAGGACGTTTCTAAAACCCTTTGTTGTTGAGCAAATGTGTGGGTAGCAGCGTACTGGGAAGTGTAAGTGTCAGGAAGTGCTTGAGAATCACTGGATAAAGGGTGTTTGGTGTTCAAAGAAGCACCATTAAAGACCGAGAGGCAACTATAGTAGGATGGTTGGATGTTACTGTAGTCATGTAACAAACTGCAAAGTGTTTCATTGTGATTTTATAGAAAGTGCAAAGGTACGTTATTAAAGAGAGAACCCCAGTGAATGTTTATGGAGCAGATGTCTCTTACAGCTGAAGAAATGAGTTAAGCAGTAACATAATCTACAAACTGAATTGAAAATAGCCTTTGCCAAATTTTAGGAAATGATCAGTGCAAAGATAGGGCAGGCACAGAGTACAGTAGAAAAATGACAATCACTTTTCCATGCCATGAATATTTTTGATGGATTGAGCTCTAAAATGTATTTTTATTGAGTTTCTAGATTGTATTGAATGTGTCTACAGAATTTTATGCAAAGCTTGAGAGTTCAGCTGTTTTAAAATGATTTTTTTATATAGCAGTGATTATTTTATCTATATATTTAATAGAACTGTAAAACCATTTTAAGAGTAGCTGTAAAATTCTATGTATGTGATACGATTATTTATTAATTATATGACTCCTGAGAATGAACATTAAGCTATGCACTGGTTGTGTCATCCGTCTGAAAACTGGAAACTGCAAACAGGAGAAAAGTTTTTAATGAACAGTAGACTTGAAAAACATGGGAAATGATTGAACACAATTGTGTGATTCTTAAAGCTGCATAGCAATATGTCATTTTGTGATGTTAAACTTTCAGCTAAAGTTGCAAAATATACTGAGTAATTAAGCTACTTTCTTCCATTAAAAACTCCTGAGGCTGAAATATCTTCATGTTGATATTTGGTGTTTCAACACGCTTAAATCCTCTACATCTTCTGGAGACTGTCAGTTTACTCCAGCTCAGTATGACTGTAACTTCTTTACCCAAGTAGTGCTCCACTGAGTTAATGGGGGTACCACGCAATACCCAGCAGGTATTTTTAGGGTTTTCTGCACCAATCCCCACAGAATCAGAGCTTTAGAAGATTAATTTGGCCAGTGCGTGTGGTACAATATTCAGCCATCTAACAAGACAATAGTCGTGAGTGCACTATCACACCAGCTTTAAGTACTTGGAGTCCCTTCTTGCCAAGCGCAAACTTGAATGCATCCAGTGATGTGTTCAGTTCCTCTACTTCTGTGGAAGTCAATGCAGCCCATCTGTGTGCTAAGCACACACTATAGGATCTGGCCCTGAGGGGACTTAAATCAATGTTAATTGCATAGGCCAGGAAGTAGCTGAAGCCTATGCGTTGCCCTTAGCGCTGGATCCCCTCAAATCCAATGTACACAAACGATGCCACTGACTTCAGTTAACCCCATTCTACAAGTAACATTCATTGGCTTAAGTTCTGCAAGATCAATCCTCTCTTTTGGAAGTTAACACACACTTCCATTTTTGATTAAGAGAACAGCAGTGGGGAACGAATGGCTGGAAGACCAGGGTGAGGTTACAGGCTGGAATGTGGCTGTGAAGGTTCCCAAACCGCTACAGCTGAAAGATCTTGCCTTGACAACAGGTTGCACACTGTTTTCCACTGAGCTAATAGCTAGAGGAGGTAAAAACCCCACCCTATTTTTTTTTTAATTCCACATTGTGCAGCTTTTAGTCAGGTAGATAACATGACATTCTTCCCCTTGGCATACCACTGATAACATTTACAGCTGCCCAGCTTATGACTGTCCATGTTCCAGGTTTGTATCTGAACAGGACTGGCAGGATCTATTCATGCAGGAGGATGGGATCTATGTGCACATTAAATAACACAGAAAAGTCACAATCTGGATTGGATACCTTGCGTACTCTGGTCATTGCTTCACACAACTCTAGAGCTCACGCAGGGTGAAAAAGTAACCCATTTCTTCTCAAGTGCCATGTTCGTTTCAGGGTTACCTTACCTGACATTGTGGAACATCAAAGTATTCTTTCCTCCTCTAAATGTGGGATGTGGAAACCTTCCTTCCACCTCAGTGGCACTTCTGATGACTCCTTTCCAGGCAGCTGCCACTGCTGATACTGGGTAACAAGAACTGTGTTACGTTCTCAGCCATGGGGAGAACATCTAAGTTTATGCCTCTGGAACATAAAACTGCCCCCTGGGTGATTAATACACTTCTTTCTTCATGAAAAGGTTAGAAGGAGCAATAAAAATAGTAACCTACCATTCCAAGAAAGGCTAGATCCTGTCTTCACTGCTGTGTTCTGGTCAGGTAGCATTTTATTCCCCAAGTAGTTTCATTACTTTCACTGGGCCTTCCCGGAATCTCTATGATTCGCAAAATGGATTTGCTCTGTGCCCGAGGGCCAATTTGTACCAGGGAGTGGGAGGAGGAAGGGGTGTGTGTCCTGATCCACGGCCATTATTAGACTGTAACAAAAACCACCATTTAGTTAGCAACGACTGGACTGATTTAAATCAAGTAACTTCCCAATTTTATGCTGCTCATTTTTTTAAGAGAAATATTTCAGTCACTTTCTAATGCCAAATAACTTACACAAGTCAAATAAGACTATTTTTATTGTAGTAAAAAATTCAACTTCTGCTTTTGTCTTAAACAAAACCTACTTCAGTAGACATACCACTTTGTGCTGTTGTATTCTGCTGTGTAAAAAGCTAAATAAATCGTTTTACCCTTCTTGTTCAAGTTCTCCACTTTAAAATGTAAGCTGTAATGCGCTAGTTTGCTAAACACTTCATGAGGGACGTTTATGCTGAAGAAATAATTTGTAAGTAAGGAGTGTCGTATTTAAAATACATGTTTCTCTTTGGCAAGTGGTGAGGAATGATGGTTATGTCAATAAGAACAAATGCTGGGAAGATTTCAGTGGTATCAAAAGAAATATTGAAGGAAATGCATTTTTGTGTACTTTCAAATACATTTCTTCTGAACGGTTTCAATCAGTGGTTTTATAGAATGTTTGCACTTGTTGCTCAAAGCTAACTTTTGTGAGAAAGAAATATATTCTTCTGTATGGTTGGTACACTAGAAAAGAAAATGTTTTTAGAAACGGTTACGCTGTAATAAGAATAGTATTTACTAGTGAATGGTCCAATTTATTTTATAAAATCTCCCAATTTTGAAATAAATGGACAGGCTTCCTGTGTATAATGTTATCTGTGGCTTTGTCCTTTTCCTCCCAAGAAAGTATCTTCAAACATCTCAGTTCAGAAGAGATGACTATTTTGTTCATTTTTTGTTAATTTATTCATTATTATTATATAGATTACATATGTGTATGTTTTATGTATTATTATATATTATTTTTATTTATTTATTCATTTTCATGCCCAGAAAGGATACTTACTTTTTAGCAGAGATCTCAGTAAACACAGCAAAATTCATAATGTGCATTGTTTCCCCACCTACCCCAAAAAGTGACTTAATTTTGGAGGAAGAATCTAAACTTTTATTCCAGTGTGCTGGTTTTACTTGGGCTAGAGTTCGTTTTCCTCACAGCAGCCAGTATGAGGCTGTGTTTTGCCTGTGCTGAAAAGAATATTGACAGCACACTAGTGTTTTCAGTTGTTGTTAAGGAATGTTTATGTCAACTCAAGGACTTTTTTCAGTTTCTCATCCCGCACCTTTGTGGGAGGGGACACAGCCAGGACAGCTGGCCCAAACTGACCAAAGGGACATTTCATGCCATTAAACGTCATGCTCAGTATGTAAGTTAGGAGTTGGGCCAGGGGGGAGGCTCTCTCTCAGGCTTTGGCTCTCGGGCACTGGATTTTGTGAGTCAGGGACTGGCTGGGTCAGTGGGTGGTGAGCAGTTGATCATTTGTCTTCCATTACTTTCATTACATAATACTAGTAGTATCATTATTTTATTTCATTTCCTTTCAATTATTAAATTGCTCTTATCTCAACCCATGAGTTTCCTTGTTTTTTCCTCCAATTCTCCTCTCCATCCCACTGAGGAAGAGGGAGGTGAGCAAGCGGCTGTGTGGTACTTGGTTGCTTGCTGGGGTTAAACCACGCTATCCAGTCAACCGACAGAATTAATTTTAATTTTTTATAAAGTTGAAGATTTATTAATGCATAGAAATTGGCATTATAGAGGCAAACCATGGGAAAGCTTACAAAAACAGTTCTGCTTAATTATCTACTGTTCTTACAATTCAGCTTATCTGGCCTGTTGCTATGTAAATGTTGAGATGTGGGGATTAGTAAACTACTAGGTGCAGTACTGATTCATATTTACTATGTTCTTCCCCTTACACCTTAATTCTTAAAAGGAAAATAAAGCACAACAGAGATGCAATACAGTTCAGAATCAGCCCCATGACCTGCCTCCTGAAAAATATATCTAAACTGGATAAACACGGAGAAAGACAGGAGTGCTTATCTAAAAGTTTGGTGGGTATCAGCTTTAGGAACTGTGAATGTTCCTCTGCTCCTTCTACAAAATCAAACCGTCTCGCGTGCTTTCAATGTGTCTCTCACCACCCCTGGAGTAGCTGGTACCTGCCTACTGAACCATCCTCCCCCACACCTAATCCTTTTAGATAGTAAGAGGATATTCATAATGCTGTTGATAATTTGGGATATTTGGGTCCAGTCCTGTTAGCAGTGCTGACTTACAGTAGTATAGAGTCATGGAGTGGTTTGGGTTGGAAGGGACCTTTAAAGGTCTGACCCCACCCTGCCATGGGCAGGGACACCTTCCACTGGATCAGGTTGCACAGAGCCCCATCCAACCTGGCCTTGAATGTTCCCAGGGATGGGGCACCTGCAATCTCTTCATTACGGTAACTTTAAAATCTCTAGAGACAAGAAACAATGAGACCAGTAGAGTTTATTTGGGTCATGAATGATACTTAAATGGAGAATAAGAAATTTGTGGGGTTTTTTCCCAATGGTTTATATTTTAGCAATGGGCACTGTGGTTAGGAATCTGCAAATGGGCTGGGTGAGGTTCAAATATGCAAGATAGATCAGCTCCAGGATCAGCAGGAGCCAGCAGGTGCAGGAGAACCTTCACATTGCTGGGCAGACAGAATAAAACCTCAGCCTTGAGCACTGATTTCTGTGAAATTCTGAAATATTTCACAGAAAATATATATTTATATATAGCAATATATATACAGCAATAATATTTTCTCGAGTTGCTACTTCTATTATGTTGCAAGGATTATTTCCAGAAGAGTTAATTGCAGTCATTTATGAAATGAATTCTAGTGACTAACACCATTCCTTGGTTTGATGGGACCACTGGCAGCTCTGTCCCTGCCGAACCCTAAACTTTACCTAGGAATATCAGGTAACATGATCAAAGCAAAATGTATAGCTCCATCTGCTGTAAATACTTTGAATTTCTTAATTTACATTACTTTTTAATGGCTGAGCTGTACCCTGGGGAACTGATCTATCGCTTTGCTGATACGGGTTTTCTGCATGTTAGCAAAAATCAGGATAAACAGCGCAGCTAAGGACATTCATACCTTGTGAAGAGGTGCTTCTCGGTTCTCAGGCAAAAAGGAGCACAAAAAGGTGCGTATTTCAAGGATATTAGGAACTCCTGTTAATTATTGTACGATAGATCTTTCGTACTGTGTCACTGCAGCTGCTTGTGACATGCAGAGATCACGTGACTTGCTGAAAGTCAGCGATGGATGGGAAGAGATTCACCGTTAGGCTTTTGCTAAGTGACGACATTCCCCAATCAGGAACAGCAGCTTGCTTTTTTAGGGAGCAGTCATCAGTGCCGAGTCCCTGCATAGGAAGAGTGAAGGAGCTGACATCCCATTTTTCATACTGATTTTAAAAGGTAGAGCAGCAGTGCAGAGGCCAAAAAAGCAATAAGGCAGTTAAAAATACTGAGGTTTCTCATGCACTAGGGAAAACATCCCTCTCCAGAGTTACAGAGTCTGGGTAACTGACATGTGAAAGCATGCCAAAAAATTTTTGTAAACAGCATATTGGGGGCAAACAAATGTTTGTACAACCTAACACCTTTTAAAATCTCAGCTCCAGTTTTCGGAATGGAATCTGTTCAAAACAGGGCCCTTCCCTTCCCTCTCCCTCCTCCTCCATAATCACACCTGCAGCTTTTTCTCGTGATACACTGCAGGTGTCATTATCAGCACTGTGGTTTAGAATGTTGGCAACTGCGTTTTTCTGCGGCGCTTCACAACTGTGAACTGAAAAACCTGGTAGCCAGACGAGGGGCCGTTTGAGAGGAAAGCCTCAAGCTAAATTTTCCCAAGTGGGGTGCAGAATAGATGCCTCCTTTCCTGGCCAGAAACCCGAATGCAACGCTCCCATCCTGTTTGCTTGATGACTGCCAGCTTGTTTCAGCGTGCACGACTGAAACAGCGTGCGACGCAATGACAGAGTAGCATCATGGCCCCTATCAACAGGAGTGACCACAGCGGTCCCTGTTGTCTCACGGGAAGGAGTCTCCTCAGACTCCATTTAGAACCTGATGAGGCCCATAGAGCCAAAAAGCACGGAGTCTGGTTTCTGCTGGTGTGACTACGCAGTTCTACAACATAATTACTTGTGACACAGTGATTCTTTTTTTTTTTTAGTTGCAGTTTTCCCCTTTTCTAACCCAAACACAATTTTTCTTACTCTTGCCCAACAGTGAAAGATCAGAAACAACGCCTCCCATCCCTCACTGATACAACTTTTTAAAAAGGGGAAGGGAGATAATTGTCGTCTTCTTGTCTAACAACAGTTATCCCATAGAGTAAAATATCAGTATTTCCAGCACTAAAAATATGGAGAAAGCTGTAATTTGGCACAAAGCTACTTATTCTCTTCTGGATTTTAATTAGTTGGGCTATTGTATTCATTTCGTCCAACAGCCTGTTTGCTTTATGGTTGGCTGTGTGGTCTTTACCAAACACAGAATGCCAAGCAGTTTGTAATAACATGGAATTTTTTAGAGTTGTGTCAGATTGATGGCCACATCTTGCTTTAAAGATCTTCGTAAGAAACTTGTGAAATCAACATAAATTCAGTTTTTTATTTGGGCTTGAACTCTGAAGGCTAGCCAACATTATACAAGCATATGGCATATGTCAAATACCCATTTCTTACAACAGAGAGGGGATAGTCGTGATAGAACAGTAAGGAATAGCACAGATTCTATCCTAACTGTGCTTTTAAATCAAAAACTCCTGTCAGGCTCAAGGAGGAAGTAGTTGTGGAGAAGAACACCCTTTTCTAATATGAAAATAACTTCCAGAATTCTCCTGGCATTCGTGTGTTTTGTTTTCTGTGTTTTAAGTATTCTGCTTGCCTTCTCTTTGAACCTACTTGAATTGGATAAAATTCATTAAATAATCATGGCCTGCAGAGGATTAAGGAGGGTTTCTTTCTGCTCTATTTTATGTTAGAAATAATCAAGAATGCCAATTTCCTTCAGTACTTCAGCTAAAATTGGAAAAATAGACCCATATGTTCTGACAGCTCCCACTGGATAAGACTGAACAGCTGCTCCTCTTCCTAAGCTTTTGTCACGGGATATAATTATTCTTCCATCCATAAAAAACAGAAGGATGCCCCTTCCATGCTACAAAAATATGCAGTACTGTAATATTTAACAACAGGAGTATTACAGAAGACGTACTCTGAAGAGCAACAGAGGTTTGAGTCAAGAAAACACTTAATTTGATAATACCCACGGCTTCTATATCCCTTTTAATCTGAAATAATTTTACCAAGGTTGGTTTAAATGAACCTTAGAGTGCTCCGGTTGGCGTTATCTTTCCATACTGATTTTTTAGGCACAGTTGTATTGTGGAAGAGGGTAAGTCGGTGATAAAGTGCAGACAGGATGAAGCTGGACCTCCAGTGGCAAAGACACCGATGCATACACACTGCCTTCAGCACAGCTGACACAGGATTGGCTGGCCAGAGGCTCTTTGCACTGCATTTGTGGTCGTCGTCTTTATCAGGCAACAAGGATGATCTCCAGTCCTTGTGCAAGTATGTGTGACCTCTGGAGACTCGTACCTCGGTCATCTGGCCTAACACAAGTGTAACTGCTGCTGTACCTGCACACCCGACCCACCCTGCAGGGTATTGCAACAGTGCCGACAGGATCAGCCAAGTACGGCACGCAACCAAATCCATCCACCGTGGAAAGGAGGTGCTGGGAGGCAGCAGAATGCAGCCAGCGATGTGTATTATTTAAAGATTTCCTTCCACAAGAGTGAACACGTTGCCCACATGTGGCAGTATCTCTACGTGTTTGGTGTGGTGATTTGTACGAGCAGTCAGCCCATACATCTGCCCACTCATGAGCACCATAGGTAGGCCCGTTCTTCTGAGCTCTGCGTGCGTATTCCATCACAATGGTAAATGATGGTAAAACATAGCTTTTTTTTTTCCTTGCACAGAAAATAAGAAAATTACTAAAAAGTAACAGAGCTGTTGGACATGTGTGTGAGTGTGGGGCAGGGAGGAAGAGTTCAGCTTCAAAACTGAAACTGGATTTAAAAGGACACTAAAGCAAACCGTGGTCCTTCTAACAGTAAAGATTTTCACCACTTCCATCCATCTTTTGGCACAGGGTGTTTTTTTTTTTTTTTCCATGCTTAAAAAAACCCAAACCAAAACCCAAATAAAACCAACCCACAACCAAACCCTCTCTTGTTGGTCAGCATTTTTATTTCTCCATAATGTAAATGAAACCCTGAGAAGGGCATCAAAGTAAAAAGGATGAGCTATTTGCTCCATGGAAAGTAACAGGGATAATGTTAACAGCTGAACACTGACACTGCCATTCACTGACACTGCAAGAGAGCAGCACAGTGCCTTGATGAACAGGTAGGCCGATTTCAGCCAGATGCAGATTTTTCATGGTCACTTCCAGACACAACTCTTCAGCAGCAAAGCAGCAGTATTGTGCTCCACCACTACTGTAATCAGCAGGACAATTCCCCTCTGGTTCCATAAAACTGCCTTTTATTTTGGGATGTGACCAGACACGAGCGGGATGGGATTATTTCCTTCAGCTCTCTGAGGATCCATCAGGATTTACACTGGGCCAAGGGACTTTCAAACTCCAGGCTTGAATTTACAAGAGTTATCCTTTTCATTACTTGCCCTATCTGGTCCAGGCTGTAGCTATGGATCTACGTCGTGCAGTATCAAGCCTTGAGGTTTGGTTATTAGCTATGTCTCTATGAGGAGGGCTCAGTCTTCTCACCACTCATAAAGAGAATGGTGCTGACAAGCGATGTCATGGGAGATGGGAACTGAGGAATTAACTGACATTGAAATTAAAATAAACTGTAAGGTAGTGCCGAACGTGCTACTTCTTGTTAACGGGTCCACTTGTTAACAGATCCACTCCATTCCTATGTCCTGCCTTACTGACCAGTTCTTCACGGTGTTTCAGCACTACACTTTTCCCTCCGGTTTGTCTGTGGCTAAAGGGCTTTGACAGTGGAAAAGTTACCCTACATCAGTTGTTTAATCCAAGAAATTTCAGGACACTTTTAAAGAAACTTAGTAGCTAGTGTTGACAGAAAGTGGAGTGAGAACAATTGTCCAACTAGTCAACAATGTGCCTTAAGCAACGACAAACGGAGACACTGCTTAGGGAGTACGCATAAATCCAACCCCTTGCAGAGGACCTGCTCCTGCCCTAGCAAGAGCTTAGAGCACCAGCTCCCTTTTGGAAAAAGCATCAATTTGCGTTTGGCAGGAAGGCCACTCCTGACGAAAATGACCACGTGTGTGTATGGAACGGTGGGTGGGATTTCGCTACACAGCAATGAGAGAGCTCAGCAC
>NW_010270055.1:834-51800 GCF_000690775.1 Eurypyga helias | reverse complement strand
TGGCACCTATGGGGGGCGCGTGACAATCACCTAGAGCAGGGCAGGCGCCTTGGGAGTCCGCGGGCAGCTGTAAACAGGCGAGCTCCCGAGGATGCTGATGTGCCTACGGAGACGGCACCGGCGCGAAGGGGGGCGGTAGCCTTTAATTCACGCCAGGAAACCCCCTGGAACCCCCTGGGAGGTGAACGCCTGGCTAGAGCAGGTGGAAAAGGAAGAGGAGCAGGAAAACGTTCATGCCATCCTTTACGGTTTGCCTTCTGGACGTGCCCTTGTACAGGCTGGTTGTATTTTAGTTAACTCTGAGCAGAAATTACATTTTATTTGCTCATAAATATGAACTGAGGTTTTGGGTAACAGCCCAGTTACATTTTGCTTCAGACAGAGTTTAATTTCCCTTTTAAAAAGTGTTTAAAATAAGTTGGGCCATATGGAAATTGAGTTGTTCATCAACCAAAGAAACTTGAAGGAATTTGAAAAGTAAGGTTACGTATTTCTTGAGTATTGAACCAGAGTCAGAGTACAGCACCAGTACTCAAAACTCCTGATTCAGTCATTTCCTTTGTTAGGATCAAGACTTAATCCAACTCTACCTGTGTTTTCACAGCTGTAAACTGGGAGCTACACCTATTAATGAGGGGCATTACATACTCTTTTTGGAGGGACCTTAGTTAAAAAAGCAGAGGAAGATCATTTGTAAGGATAGTAAACAATGCAAAATGTGTCTGAGGGAATATTTCATGTTGACTGGAGGGGTACATCTGAGAAAGATGTGGTGTCTAAAGGAACATGCATATTGGAAAATTCTTGCCTGTTGTATTAATTACTTGTGCAGCTGATGACTTAGATGCTGCTGCTCTGAATTCAGCGGAGTGGATGACATAAGCACCACATGTAGTAGTGCAGGAAAAGCTGCACAAAACCTGCCAAAATGGGCTGGAGCTGTCACTGAACAGCAGGCCAAGCCCACTTCATGCCTTAGGACTACAGAGAAACTTGTACGAGGTAGAACACATGCAGTATGGTAGTGAACAACTAGCTTGGTAACCATTTTCCTCTGATTAGAATCTGGATACTGTTTAGAGGAATTAAAAGGCTTCTCTGAGATGACAGGTCCTGCATCCCTATCTAGTACTCAATTCTCGAGTTAGTCACTGCAGTGAAACAGTGGTATGTCTGTTAACAGCATGGAGCAAAGCACGGGGAGATATAGGCCAAACAGTGAGTTATGTAATGGTATTCCCTCAGGGCTAGTATAAAGATGAGATTATTTCCTTCTGTCAAGGCGAAGAGCAGCCGTACAGTTGCTCTCCAATGTTAATTCTAGCCCTGGGTTCCTTAGGAGCAATCCAGGCAGGGAATTGGAACTCTGTAATAGCAGATTCACCAGTGTCACTTGATTCTCCTCTATAGCTAATCCCTTCACAAATATTCCTTTGCAATATCCTCATAAAGAACCTGAGAAGTGGAATAGAGCCGTTATGGCTGGAAAAGGAAACCAAACTCAGTCTGTGGGGAGGGGAAAGTTATGATTTTAATGTATGTCTTTCTCAGAGGTTTGAGGAGTGATAATATGGAATTATAGTGCAGCAAGATAAAACGGAGATTCCGTGTACAGAAAGTTATACAAGATAAAGTAAGGGAGTGAGAACTGTCTCAGGAGGTTATGATTTGGATGAAATGAAAGGCTAGATTGGAAGTGAAGGAGATATTTTATGTAAAATAGTATGTTTAATATTAGTTAAATATACACACTCGGTCTTAGCCAAAAGTCTGAGAAAAAGGGAACAGACAGCGTTGAATTATCCAGACTCTTACTGGCCAGAACTGGATTTTGGAAGGTGATTGGCTGGTGACAATCCAAAATTATACAGACAGCAAGTCTGCCAAAGGACATCAGCTGGCCTTTAATGACTACAGGTGCTCAGCGTCCTGGGTTTAATTCTGATGGTAAGATGGTGCCTCCAGAAGTACAAAAGGGACATACACATTTATGAAATACCAGTTTTTATCCACTTTTTTCAACTTTTCCATTTCTGTTGCCAGTTTATTCTCCCTGAGCACAGATTGCTTCAAACCAGTTATGTCTTCAAAGACAGAATGCCCGAAATCCATACTTCATATTCAATTCAACTTTTTAGGGAAAAAAATTGGTTTTCAGCCAATCAATGCATTTAATCATTAGTAATTTAGAGGATGAGAACACCAAGAGGATCTTGTTTTCTTTGTCACTAATACAGAAAATACTGTAAGTGTATTTAGCAAACTGATTTATATGTAACTGATCTAGATTTGAATTTAGCTGTTTCAAATTAAGTAATAAAATTAGTTTTGTGGAACTTAAAATGCAGTTATTATTGGAAAAGTAACTGTGTGAGTGATATTTTGTTATTCATCAGATATGTTTTTTCCCTTAATTCATCCCTGATCTGCTTGATGGAGTAGCAAAAATCCACTTTCATTATTTTTTTAACTCTTGCTACTCCAGGCTGAGTTGAGTGAATGCAGTAGCCCTTGAAAATTGCAAACTGTTTTACTTTTCTTTCTCTACAACTAAATTGTTCCGACTACAAATGCTGAGCATGCTGGCATGCTCAAGCTGGGATGTCCAAGACTTACACTAAGCGTCAATAGGCTCCTACAGTTTAAAGTAAGGCCAGTAAAACCTATGGGTCCACAGGAGCTCCGAGAGCTGAGGGCGGCATGTCTCAGCATGGGTAACTGAATTCAGCAGGGGCATCTGAACTTAACAGGCACTTCAGACATTTTGGCCTTACATGCTCCTGACATATCTCATCTGTAAAACGATGATAATAGAGTAATGTTTACATAGTACTGGGGAGATGATAAGAAATCAGTATCAATCTGTCTTCATTACGTAGGAAGAGTTATATTTATGATTAGGGAATGAACCTTGTTCCTCTTAGCTGAATCCTTTCCGCACTTATTTCATAGGGTAGGAAGAGTGGTAACACTGCACTCGTCATTTGGTTTTAAAAAAGTGGTCTGATAGAGTGCGTGCTCACCACACGAGTTCTCTCTAACCGTTGTAGAAACATTTTTATACTTGGAATTTTAAGCTATGCCTAAGTAATCAGTAGCTAATAGTCTGTGCACCCATGAAGGCAAAAAAGGTTATGTGATTACGTGTATTTGCAGATCTCTTTCTGCTTCACATTTTTGCAGACCAGAACAACAACATAACTTTCTTCTTGCAGGATAGTTAATGTCCTGGCCCAGAATTACAGCACCAGATGTGTTGCCACAGAAACAATTTAAAGGGAGAAGGAATTGCAAGCAAATTGTCTTTCTAGTGGAGAATGTGAAAGCTGTATTCATGTTTTAGAGCCTCTCATTGGTTTGTATGTGTGCTATACGCGCATACAGGAGAGAATAAGGGACAATTTTGCTTTTTTTGTTTCATACATCTGTTAGCATTTTAAAATTCTCTACACCGTGTTGAAAATCAAAAAATATTCTAGTATGGACATGAGTTATGTACCTCAGAGACATTTTTTTATTAAATCCTGACTCATTTTTAGGAACTTTTTCCTTGAAAGGTGTGCAGTATGCTAGCTGATTTACTTAGCTCCACTTGCAGCATGCTTTGGAATTCCAGTATTTCCAGTATTAGTTGTTTCTGTGAAAGTAAGGAAACATTTGACTATATAAAATTATCCCCAATTTTGATGCTGAGAATTAATAGCACATTCTTTCTTACTACAACTGACATGCTGATGAGAAGAGGGAATGTATATAGGAAATATTTTGATTTAATCTTGCCTAGGAAGCCCTAAAGCAGCCAAAGCCTTTGATTTTAGCTAGCATTTCTTTTTCTCGGAATAGTTGTCACAGGATAATCTAGACAACATATCCTTTTCTCAACTATTATGAAAATATTTGTCTGAACAAAATGCAACATGAATTACCCTAATACCCCCTTTTCACTTTTTTGACCAGAGAAGGGCATCTTTATCCACCATTTTCACATACTATTTGGGGTAGAAGAATGAGAAAAACATCCAGGAAGGCCACAACTACAGCAGAACTGGTTGGCACATGTAATAAGTGTGTCAGAAACTCTCCAGAGGTGGATACATCTAATATTGGCAAAAAGAGATTTTTCTTTAGAATTTATGCTGATTTTTGACCAAATTAATTTAAACCAACAAAGGTGCTAATGGGATTTTGTCTGCAGTAGGGTTTGAATTTTATCCTAGAGTCAGTGTAAAATAATGCATCTGTAACTAACATTGGTTGACATTGCTTGTACATACTTGACTGAAGAATCTGGGAAACTTTAAAGACTACCAAGATGCACGCATACAGAGACTTGTTTCCACAGTTCTTTGTCATTCATGCATTTGAAGGTCTTTCTCCCTGCAAATTTGTGTCTGCACAGGTTAGAAATGAACTTTCAGTGTAAAATTTGGATCTGGATCTGCATCCATTCTTTGCTAGAAGACCACAGGTATTTGGATCCAGGTTTCTGGTTTGCGTGCTCTTTGGGACTGTATCAGTCCTTATGTTTGCAAGTGGATCCAAATGTCCCCTTAATTAGTCCACATCCCCTTTGTCTGATCCCATGAGAAGATAGGTTAGTCTTTCGTTAGGCGGTAGAGCTTTCCCAGACAGACATTGTAAACTAGAAATATAGGTACTTACAATTTTCTTTAAAATGTCCTTTGGGCCTGAAATTTCTTGTGCTTGGTTCCAGTCCAGTCTTGAGTAAGACTGTAAAGTGTGAATCATGTCGGTTCAGCTGGATTTGAGTTATTCAAGTGCATCTTAAAAATATATACTTTCCACTTACATTTTTTCCATAATTCTCTGCACTTGAATAACCTCTGTTTTATTACTGAAATTGCCACAGGCTTGAAGAGAGAAAAATCATTCTCCAACACTGGGACCCAACAGATAAACAAACAGGGACGCAATTCAGAGACCTCAGTGTGCTTTACGATCGGATTGTTTACTGCTTTAGTGGTAGCATGAATAGGTTTATATTTCTATTAGTACAGACAAAATGTAAATGCAATGTAAAATAACCTTCAGTTTGTCTATGTGCTGAATTTCTGCTATTTGTACATTATTTAGTTGAAATTTTATGAAAACAGTTTAGAAGGTTTCTCTGGATTCTAAGGAAGGATTTTGTTTGATGAGATCTGTAGAGTTAGAACAGTAGGCCCGGAGTTTTCAAAAGATCTGAGACACAGAGGTATTCCAAATGGGTATTCAGCTGTTTGAGCAATTAGGCAATAGGATGTACAGCCAGGGTAACTGTGTGAAAATGTGGCTAATACTTGATCTGTACAGGAAGTTCACAGGCTTTGTAAAGTTTTGAAGCTAACTGCTTTGCAGGAAGTTAGTTACCTGGTTTTTACATTGGAATATAAAACAAAAGTGCAGTTAAAATGGATGGATCATGTCTAAAAATGCATTGGTTGAATTCCATCAGTAACATCACAGCATCACTGTATCTTGTTGTATAGGTATATGTAACTGCGCCTTACTCTGTGCCTTTCTTCATGCTTTTAGTAGTTGTATATGCCCAGACTTCATGAAAGTCTATCACTAGGCTTTTGTTATCCATTGTCTGAAATGGGAGCCCACAGGGATCTTGAAGGTAATGCCACCTTTGGAGAGAGTCCTGCATGTAGAAAGCTGACGGGAAATACCGCTTTAATGAACCACAACTCCCACTGAAACAATAGAGCAATCCTTTGTGTAACCCTGCTGAAGTCATTGGTTCTTCTTCCTAATTCCACTGAGGCTGAGTTGTGCCCCTCCCTTTTTCTGAAGTGTTCACATGCCAAAGTGTTGTGCAACCAACATAATTTGTTAACAAATAAAGAAGAATTTAAATAACCTTAGAAAATTAGTGCAGGCCTCCCAGCTGCCTGCAAACAAACATCAGAAGTGCAAAACAAGTAAATAGCAGTGCGAAGTATTTCAAAATTGCTTGAGCTTGGGTTCTTCAAGAACAAAACCACAAGTCTAAGGAGTATGTGCTCTGCAGGAGAAGGCTTTGGATGAGAACATATACTGCATCGTCTGGTAAGGTCTCTGGTCCAGACATTTCTGCCTCTGCTCAGCCTAGCTTGTTTTCTCCAGAGATGTACTAATACATGATGAATCTTTCCCCTGTATGTGTATGAATTTGACTTCTTTTAGTTTCATTCAAAGCAATAAGCAAGTATACTTTGACCTGTAATTGTCAGATTATCTTTACAATACAGTAAAACTGTAGCTCTTGAGTAAGCCAAGTCATATGGAACAAAACACCATTTTTCTGTTATAACATTGAACGCACTGTGTGCCATTGCTATTGTAACTGTGTCTGGATTTAAT
This sequence comes from Eurypyga helias, assembly GCF_000690775.1. Taxonomy (NCBI): domain Eukaryota; kingdom Metazoa; phylum Chordata; class Aves; order Eurypygiformes; family Eurypygidae; genus Eurypyga; species Eurypyga helias. The sequence continues at coordinate 45,452 of NW_010270055.1, read as the reverse complement.
TCTGGATCTGAATTAATATATTGTTGGAAACACTTGTCAACATGTATATTTTGTATCTGAATGGCCATTTCTGATTTTTGAAGATCACCCAAGAGTGATTTTCTGCCAGTAAGTTCTCTGGATGTACATTCTCAATGATGATTCTGTGGAGGATCACAAATAGGAGTTCATAAGATCAATGATCCATGCACTGATGGTTGGAGGGTCATAGCGCAAGTGTGGGAAAACTGCCAGGGGACATAGAACATCACAGGGACATACTGTTCTATCTACTGCCTCTCCACCCAGGCATGGTTCCTCATTAATGGGAAGGCATATCGCTGTTGTGCGTATAGCACCTTTCAGCATTCTGGACACTGCTGCCATCATCTCAGGCTCATCTGGCAAGATGTGTGGTGATTGTGCCTGTCTGATGCCAAAAATGCAGATCAGTACACACATAGTGCCTTTGATATTGTTGGAGTCATCACAGTATTGTGATATTTAACTGTTTTGCCTACGTGTTGTCCCGAAATGTAGAGTTCTTTGCTGGTGATCTCATCCATCACTGGGACTCTTTAAATTATGAATCAAGCAACAACCATGTGAATATGGACTATGCATTTGGCCATCTGTTTCTGTGTTGGATCTTTCTGCAGCTCCAATAACTTAATGCAAACTACATGCCATGTCCCTACATACCACATTTTGAAGGTGACTATTTGTCCTCATTCTATTAGGACAATAGGAGCTGATGAACTAAGGATCAGTATATGCAGTGAACCAATTAATACCTTGAGTCTGTTGCTCACTGGTCTGGGGTAAGATGTCTTCACACTCCTGAGTCAGTATGTGTGTTGGCTTTACAATTCACTCTGTCCATGATGAAAGGGAACTAAGAGAACTTTTCTTACAGGGGCCCAGTTTTGTCAAGTGGCACGATCCTGTTCTGCAAGAGTGGTCCCGATTGTAATTGGCTCACAGGTAAGTAACAGAGTCTGGTTAACATAGACTAAGTCAATGTACATCACAAAAATAAGTCTTATTTTATGAGGCATGAAGGACTTAGAGTTTTTTTATAAAATGAGAATTGTAGTTGTTCTACACTTGCCATGTAGCCATACTAAACTTTGTTCTGTGCTTAAATGTGGTACTGCTGTATATTTGTCTCAGTTGAGGTTTTCTTTTCATGATATAGCCATATGACATTAAAAGCTGCAGCTATATTGATATGGCAGTATTGTATGCTAACCAATTTATTCTTTTCCCTGATGCTTTGTAGCAGTACATCTGTACTAGCAAAGTCCTTGTAGTATCTAAAGACACATAAGTAGTAAGCCCCTCTCTACAGCTAAATCCCCGTCTATATTACAGGTTCCTGCCCTCAGATAAATTGAGTAAGAAGCGTGAGAAATGGTTTCTTTTACCAACATGGCTGTATTAGCAAAAGATGCAAGTACAGAAGCAGTTATAGTGCACAGTAAATTTGTGCATGTGTTAATACTCATTGTTTTAAGTCTGAGGGATAGTTTTAACTATGCTGATAGGAAGCACAGGCTTGCCGAGTGGCTCCATTCATTCTAGGAGAACTTCTGTTGTAATTAATTCTGGTATTCTGATAGCAGTGAGATGCTGGAGTATAGGTACTCAGAAGGTGTTCACATCTAAGGATTTTTTTACTAATACCTTTCAAAATCATAGAATCATAGAATGGTTTGGGTTGGAAGGGACCTTAAAAGATCATCTGGTTCCAACCCCCCTGCCATGGGCAGGAAAAAAAATGATACTAGATACATTAAAACACCAAAGTATTCTTGTATAGCTGTATAGAGTTATGTTACAAAGTTTCTGACATAGCTGTAAGCGCTAAGAGGAGTGTTAAAAAATGAAACCTGTAAAGATTTAGCTATTCTGGCAAAATAGTCATATAGAATACTTCTTTTGCCAGGGTTGCCTGTGTCTTTTGGGCAGAGAGGTAGAAACAAACTGGCAGAAGACCTCAGTTATCTCTCTTCTGTTGGAGTTGTCTTGTTGTACTTACACACAGATGCTGAGTAAACCAGTCCAAGGTCTAAGAAAAACTCCTTGTGATGCTGAAAAATATGAAACACTAAGCAGATGTGACTGCTAGTTGCAGCAAAAGTTTTGAGTCCTCAGGGAACAAACAGTTGGGTTCACAGTCTTTGAAGAAGTTTGAGATAAAGAGCTGATTGATTTTTCTGTGCACAAAACTGAAACACATTTTCGTGAGTGACTCTTGCCGTGTTTGTTGGTGATATTCATAACATTTCAAGGGACCTTAAATTTAGATTAGCTTTTGGCCTAAATGTTGAAGTGGTTTGATCTCAACTGATCCTGCTACTGAGCAGTTTCTGCTTAGCACTTCCAGTTCTGACTGCCTTTTTTTTTTTTTTTTTCCCCAGTGACTAGCTCTCTTGTGCTTGGGCTGGGTGATGTAGAAGAGCCTGACATTTCCAGGAATTCATTATCTTTGGCAGTAGTCTTGTTAATGTCAGTTTTTGATAAGTGGGGAAGTAAACATGTGGGTGATTAGGCAGTGCACTTTCAGTGGCTTGCCACTAGTCTGATTTCATGTCACAGCACGCAGTGGTTCTCCAAAGAAATATTCTACCACTAATTAATTTTTAAAATTATTTCTATATATTGGTTTGCTTATAAGTCACCTAATTTTTGGTCCTTTCTAATGTAGAAATGTCTTTTTCTTGTCTACAAATTTCAGTCATGTTAGAGATCTCAGTTTCTAGTATTGCTAGAAATACTTCTGGTTTAAGAAATAATTGTGGTAACTGTATTAACCTTTAATGAATATCAGAAGGGAGTTTTCACATGCCCAAACAGATTCTTTCTATTTGCTGACTATGAAATATTTGAATTAAATAGCACTAACAAAAACACAGGGCTGAAGAAAGAAAGTTTATAAAGGCCAAGGCAGATCTGCAATCAGTTATTCTGATGGAAGGCACCACCACTCTCCTTTAGAGATATGTTGTCAAAACTGCTTATGTGAGCTCTCCTTTACCCAACTTGCAGGAAAACAACTGTTTTAGAAAAACACTGGAATCAGTAGCCTGTTCTAGGCTGAAGTAGGTTTAAGGGGCATGGAGTAATGATCATTGTAGGTTTTGTAGTCTTTCCTGAGCAAACTGTGTCCAGGAGTCAGTACACAAGTTTTACCCTTCTGATTTTATAATTTTCAAAGGAGTATTGCTGTAATTCTGTTTAGGCTTGAAACAATCCAAAGTTGTTTTCCAGGCAGAATCAGATTGACAAAACTTGAATATCTGGTTTAAAAGTAAATGTAGTCCAGTTTCAACTGTATTTTGCTTAACTGCTTCCTTCACCATATGTGTCCTAACATACATTAGTCTTTCAGCTGTTTCCAAAGCCATGTCCTTTAGAATCTTTAGTATTTAAGAACCAATTAGTTCCATTTTGTTTTGTTTGGATAGTTTGCAGTTAAGCATTCTTTCAAGTGGGCTTTATTTAGCTAATTCCATCACAGAAACGAGCTCTAAGGGAACGAAGAGAAGTTCAAGCTAGCCAATGTTTATTTTTATTATTAATAATTTATATTATGGTAGTCCCAAGGGAAACTAGGGCCCCACTAAACCCAGTTTCCTCTGCATGTAATGACTGTGTCTCACAAAGCCTTATGCAGCCGAAGATCCTTTTTAGCTGCTGTGGCTTAGCGCAAGGGACCTGCTCTATACTGCAAGGGAGCGTGCTGATGAAGAACATACTAAGACAGATCAAGAATAATTTTTTAAAGAAGCTTAAGCTAGGAACCGGGGGAAAACCTGATGCATCTTTTCTATAAAAAGCCATCACTAATGCATTTTTCCAGTGTGAGCGCCAAATCATGACTAGAAAGGCCTTGTTCATCCTCTCTCTGAGGTTATGGCAATGGTCCCGCTGAGTTTGATGGGAGCAAGATTGGGCAGAGAAGCGGTGGTCCTAAGAATCTTTTCTATTTCTGAATGAGCAGCAGAAGACACTTTATATTTTAAGAACACACTGATGGATGGGCAAAGTTAGTTTAAAAATTTTCATTTTTAGTCAGATTTCTATCAGAAGTTACGGTTTTCACAGCATCTGATCCTAAAGTGGTCTACTTTTTTTTTGCAGAAGTCTTGAAAGAAGTGATTTAGAGTCCTTTCACACCTACTAAATGCAAAGGAGACATAGAGCCAAATCCTGGGCTTCTGTAAATAAATTGATTTGAACAGAGTTACAACAGTTTCTATAAGCTGAGGATCTGGTCTGTTCTCTGTGGGACACTTGTGTGAGTTAAGTGAACAGAACTGACATTGGGGTGAACAGGGCTGCGAACTGGAAGTGCCTTGAAGTTAGTGTAGCGGTGCAAATCTTCATCATCCGTGGAATTACCATCCTTCTCCTGTCCCCATATGTGGGAGCACCAGTCTTTTCTGTAGTCTTCCCATAATTCTGAATTCCAAATCTAGACAGTGTTCCTGACCTATCTGTTCCATATTCCTGTCCTCATTAGTTCAGTTTAAAGGGGGTAAAACATCTGTTTCCAAGTACAACTGTGTGGTTAGTATGTAGGCCTTTTTTTCCCCCCTATAAAAATCACTAAATCTGGCCATTTAAGACACAGATTTTATAGGAGTTAGAGTTGGGCTGTGCAAAGTTCACCTCATTAAAAACAAACCCAAACCAAATAAAAGCAGAGAATAACAGTGTAAAAAATGCAGGCCATGAATGTCAGAACATATGCATTAGGAATTGGTAAGAAATGAAGGGTAAAGTACAGATATATTCACATATATCCAAAGGTTCTTGGGTTTTTTTCCACAAGTACAATTTGCATGCTTGTGGAGTGTCTACAGAAAGGGAACATTAGTATGGAACACAGTGTTAGGATTGCTATGAAGCTACCCTAATTTGTTAGAAAATATAATGGGTTCAAGCCTGTGTTAAAAGATACCGAGTATATTCAGCCTAGACAGAATGTTCGAACACACAAAATAATTTTTTGATGCTTTGGATGTTAGCTGGCCAATGACAGACATTCTAAATTGTTTTGATTTTGATGTCTCTTTCTTAAAAAAACCATCTTTTTCCAATATCTTAAGATAGGTACCGAGATTCACTAATCAGGACTGGAAATACTTTGAAAAAACGAGGTCTATGTCTGCTCAGCATTAAAGAAAATACTTTGCTTTAAACTGTAAACGTTTTCTCTCTCCTGTTTCCCTCATATGATATTTTGTGTACTTTTCCTCTTTTTCCAGTGTTCTTTGGGATACTGATCCTAGCTTAACAACTTCATTATTTCTGTGGCACAAGATTGGCTTGGTAACATTTATGGGAATAAAACGTGGTTGCCAGAGGAAGTTGGCTTAATGGTTTAATTCTTAATAAAGGGACAATTTTCTTGACCAGACAGCTAAATGACAGTTCAGTAGCGTGCCCCAGGCCACACACCGACATATTGTGATTCACAGACTTCAGTTCTTGAAGATATAAAAAGATGGCCCATGTGTTGTTGAACATCAAATTTCACTGTTGCTGGAAGTTTGTTTCTGTTTTGGTTAATATATCCTTCTCAGTTAAATGATCGAAACATTTATCTATCCATCATGGTGGTTTCTATTGAAGCTTAGACTTGGGAGTTTCCACAACCCTAAGGCCGAGATAAATGTCCTTCCTTTTTTTCATAATTCACCTGGGAGTAGGCTTTTAGGAGGCTCCTGCAATGGATGGAGACATGATCATACCTGATAGTCTATATTTAACATAAGTTCAGGCATAGACTGGGGAGAGCAAGGAGAATGAGATATGTATTACAGAAGAATGTTCCTTAGGGTTCCTAATTAAGAAGAAGGAACCTCTCAAGGACAGAATTTGTAGGATTCAGTGCCTTGCTGCTAGGCAAATTTTCCTTTGTCAGAAATGGAAGAGCCTGTTCATCACTTGTAAATTGCTCTCCCTCAGCGCCATCTGCTTCTTCTCTTGTTAGGAATTTGATTTTAAGTATTCATTATAATGTAGCTAACTGCAGACTCAAATTCTGCCAAAGCTGAAAAAGCTGCAAGTCAGGCTAGCGTGTGGAGCCTGCCACATTCCTGAATCTCTGATTCAGGCCTGCAAGTTTGTCATCAAGTTTGAAATTGAAACCAGAGGAGCTAGCAGCAAGCCCTGTGCTCATAAATCAGCTGATAATGGGTGAATTGTTCTGTACCTTCCCCCGAAGAGGAAAGCAAAACTCAGTGCAGAAGTACTCACAGCAACTGGAAGAGCTACGACCTGTGCAAGCATGGAGAAACTACGTGTGGCTATATGAATATGCCACAGGCTGGCAAGGGAAATAAACAGGGATTTTGGTTATATGCAATCACTGGTTCTCTTATTACACAGTACCAAAAAGTTACGGTGGGATTTACAGCCAACCTTGATTCCAAATAACAAATTTCCATAAAAGAAGCAGCCACAATACATCCGTGTGTGATCATGACAAGGTCTCCTTTGTGCTTCATTTGTTTGATATCTGCTGCCCCTAGAGGGAGGTACAAAATTGACCACAACATTATGTCTTGAAAAATAGTTTTCAGGTCATTAAATAAGTACGGGCCAACATTTGCTGCTGGGATTCTACTGGAAATCTGGAATAAATGACTGATTAATTTCCTCTGGATGTGCACCAGTGTCACTGAGGATAGAACTTGGATCTGTATGCTTAGATGAAAACTAATTAGAAATACAGTAACATCCTGAATTGCAGGCTTGAAAAACAGGTCATCTTGGACTTGAAAATTGAGTCCTCTGTTCAAAGAACTACACTACATCAGAGCCACTACCTCCAGCACAGGAGGAGGTGTCTGATGGAACTGCTTATGACATTTAACTTTATTGCTGCATAGGAAACCTGGACTCCAGAACTTCATTTCCAGAAGCTGGCATAAAGCTGTAGAAGGGCCTAATGACTAAAGCAATAACTTGGATCAAAGCCGTTTATCTGATTTTCTTTTTTTATGGCTTGAATATGGCTAGGAGGAAAGTATGTCAGATATGTAGTATTTAAATATATATTTAAGAGTTGAATGGGCCTAGATAAAATTTTCTAAAGTACCCAAATGAGTTACACACCAAAGCCCCATCTTTCTAAATAACGTGAGCCATGAATGTAACTTTTATTAAAAATGGGTTTAACTACCTCTTAAGAGCCTAAATTACTTCAGGAACAGGATTATATTCCTACATAATTTGAGACCTTGAAAATACAACATGACAGATCTAATTTTGGTGCAATGTAAAGGTCTCGTCTAACAATCTGGGTTAAACAGGTTTGGGTCTCAACGTTCTGTGGAACACAAGTGCAAGTTTGTAGAGAAGCAAAATCTTCCACTTGCAGCAAAATTGCGATGTAATTGCTCACATTGCTCGGACTTTAACTAGCAGAAATGTCAGGTGAATAGGAGTGGAAGAATGATTGTTTATGGCTCTATACAGCTATATCCAGTGGACTTTACAGCATGGTAGCTAAACATGCCTCTTTGGTAAAAGATGGTTTTCTGCAAGGATTGCATTTTTCTGCAAAGAAAGCTCAAGAAATTCAGCTGTCTACGTTGTCTGATTCTCATTGTAGGAACCAGGGCAGGAGGTAAGAGATGAGTAGGGGTGAGATAGGAGATCAGGAAAAGTTCAAGGGAGAGGCAAAATTTATCTCTTAGTCCTTCATAGGCAGATGATGAAAATACTAGGGGGAGAATTTGCAAAAGCTCATCACAGGCAGCTATTTGTCTCCATTACCTTCATTTCTGCAAATCTGTTTTACCTTATAAATATGATAAACAAAAGACTGCGCACACATTTTCCATATCTGTAATTGCAGTGGCTCTTCCCAGTCTGTGTGGTGGACTAGTTACAGGCTATGTGTGTTGGTGTGAGACACCAGGTCTAGATAGGTGATACCCGTCAATCAGAATTCCTGGGTTACAGGGAGTTACGTGTAACCTTTTCAGATTGTGCTGTGAGTCCTTTCCACAGAAAGGATGTATCTGGAGCAAGGTTCCCTATGTGAGTGTAATGCTGTGTTAGGATAGCTATATTGTGATATAGCACCAAGGGCACTTCCTCTCTCCCTAATTCAAATGACTTTTCACCTCTAGGATAATAACTAGAGAATTTTTTCTTAGTTCTGCCAATAACAGTATAAATAGAATGTTTGTCTAACAATTGAAAAAAATGCTTAAACGTTAAGGGGTTTTAATCATAAATTTGGAATGTTTATCTAGCAGAGTAGACATGGCTACTGAGGTCAATGGGTTTTCTAAAGAATGCTTGAGAGCAAAGATTAAATATAGTGTGTATTTTCCCAGTGGATTCAACACTGCTGTACACAAGATGGTCACTTCATTCTTTGTTCAGTCAGCCTTCACTACATCTACCTTCAGAGTCATTAGGGCTGACTCATGATGTTATCACATCTCAGGAGTTTCATTCATTTTAATGGTCTGAATTCCTTAGATGTCCAGTGCAGCAAAGTAAGTGCCAAGGTCTACAGCTTTCCAGCCTGTTCTACACTACGTTGAAATCACAAAAAGCCTCAGTGGTTCAAGCCCAGGTCAACCCTAAGACGTTGTTCAAAATGTTTGACACTGTTGTAATCTGATTTTTTTTTTTCTTTATCAGTGTCCTGAAAGATTCAAATGCCATTGTCTGCTCCAAGTGTTTTGAAATGTATACCACCCATCATAAGCATCCAGAAATGTTAGTTAATTCCATTGTTCCTGAGTTTTGAAATAAGTGAGAAGAAGAAAAATAACTGTGATTACATCAATGTGATGGTAGACAAATGTAGCCCAGTTTGCCAAATCGGTCTTAAACCTAATTTATGCTAGAAATCTTCTGCTGTAATTATGTTAGGGTTGTCTTTTCGCCTATGAAGTGTTTGCAATGTATGTTTCTGTCAGCTAAAACCATAATACAGATGCAGTTCGCAACACCAGCAAAACAGTTACTGTGGTGGAGTTTATAATAAATTCAGGGCAGTGAAATGAGTAAGTGGGCACCTTTGGCTGAAGGATTTTTTTGAAACAACAGATGATTAGTTGGAATCACAGATCATTTCTAGAGAATGTCTCAAGCCCCTAAATCTTCATCTACTTAAAAATTACTGGTTTTGGTTATGTACAGTGAAAATTGCATTTCAGTAGAGATGGTATGGAGCCAGTACACATTAATTGTTTGGAGTTGAAGTGAATTTTATAAAACCATACTCTAAAAAGGCATAGATTCTAGGTGGCAACCCTGCAATAAACTCTCTGCACTATGCTATGCAGAAATCCACTTATTAAGAGGATTCCTCATATAGGAGCAAATATGAGCCACATAAGTTAAGGTCAAGGCTGCAGTCCCTCCAATCAAATATTGAGCACATCTGATCCTGAGAAAAGGATTATGTTGTGACAATACAAATTGAACTCAGCTCTGGTCAGGTTCCACAGGTAGAAGATAGAATGGCTCCATTATCCTTTCAAGCAAAGTGAATGTAATACTTAAAAATAAAATTATTTATAAAACCAACAACAATAATCTAAAAATGTAAGGAGAAAGTTAGCATCAAGCAGTGTAAGACAAATGTCACGATCACATAATGTATCCAGAATCACAAGCATGATCCTAGGACATTAAAATGATTGACATTTGTTAGTTTGCATTCAGTCATTGTGTGTATTTTCTATAGTTACTAATAATTTACTTGGTCTCAAACTGGCTTTTACTTTGTTAGGCAGCCGCTGCTTGCTGAACCCAGTGAATGGTGGGTCCAGACACACTAGTGAGATACGTAGCCACTTGTTGCCTAGGCTGTCAACTCAACGTGTGTGTCCACAATTAGCTGACAGAAACAGAAGTCTGGTACACTTTTTGCAGATACACAGTTACAAGCAAGCGGGTGTCTCTTAACCAACTGGTCATTCACAACTGGAACACCACAGATTTTAAGGGAACACGAATACCCTACTCTAGCAGTAGTTCACCAAGTTGTGAACCTCTTGGAGATACTAAAAGAAAAACATGGCTACTAATTTAAAATACAAAACACAAGCTGAAATATTTTGCAAGAAGTCAGTGAGTCATATTTTCCTCATAAAATTATTGAAGCCATTGTGCCCAGAAACAATTAAATATGTGACTGGGGATGGAAAAGTTTAGCCATAAACACAAACAGACACCAGCTTTTTGTTTGTAGAGGATGAAGGTCATTTGGCTGGAGGAATCTCCTTGTGCTAACAGAGACAAAGCAGAACATGCAGTTTCAGTCTACTCACTGCTGCATGGAAGCTCAAATGTTTGGCCCTACGTGCCTGGATACCTGGTAACACTGAAGGTTAAATGCTAATAGTCTATTATGGGAAGGCATTGGCACATCACTGAAATAGGGACAAATGAACATACTCCTTTAATTTGAAAAACCCACTCTTTTGGTTTAAAAATACATTTCTGAGACCTGAAGTCTCTTAGAAAATTGCATGTATTAAAATGTTTCAGTAGATTAGTACCTGGCAGTTTGGAGATCTGTTTAAGACTCACGAGCTTTATAAGACTTTTTCAAGGCGCCTTGTTTATTGCAGTAGTTCGGTGTTTCTAATGCCCCTGACAATAGACTCCTTCAGTTTGGCCTGATATTTTTGCACTCTACCTATGCCAGCCCCTTGCTAGCTACCGTGTTCACGTTTCGGGAAGATTAAACGTGAGGAAGTACCTCTGCTCCCTAGGGTATAATCCCTGTATTTATGGGATTTGGAGACATTGACCTGCACAGCAGAGGTGACTGGTTTGAACTCGGCTGTGTCAGGGGTTCTTATCTAGCCTAAAGGGAGAGCTGAAGTTGAGCTGTGTCCAGATGCTTTTTCTCAGGGCACTTGTAACGTAGCTCAGCACTTTTATACAGACACTCTGTCTAGCAAAACCCTCTGTTTAAATAACTGCATTTATAAATCTTTCTTACAAATAAAATGTTTTCGTGACATCCTACTTAATGGTCTTCCACTCAGAAGTGTGAAATGAGCTGTAAGATTTCTAGGTCACTACAAAATATATATATGCAGGTGTGTACCAAGAGGTATTTGACTTTGTTGACATTATTCAAAGTAAGAAAGATAACCCCTTTAATGGTGCTTTTCTGACAGTATTTAGATTCTCTTATCTTGTAAGAGGGAGCTGTGAAAATGTGCTTGTGAGTTGCTTTTGAATGTAGCTACGCGTTAGAGGAGGACAGGACACAGTCAGTGGCCTTGAGGACCGAGCTTTGCGCAGTTAAGAAACAAAAGACCCATGAGAATTATGAAATGCTTATGGCTGTGGGCAAGTGAGGTCCAACTCCTCTCTCATGTCTACAAATTTCCAACAGTGTATCTTCTTGAAGTCCAGCATTATATTTGATTTATAAAAACACGTGTGGCAGTAGAATTAAGTCTGGGTAATTTAAGCAATTTATTTCTTTCACTGAGTTTTGGGGGTCTGTACATTTCCAACTTAATTCTTCACACCTAGAGTTCAGTACCATTGATTTTTACTTGGGGAGTCTTTTCATCATTTTCCGTTTTCTTCCTCCGTATTACTCATGAACTAACTTTCCCAGGTTAGAGAGCTGTAGACCAGATCCTGGGAATCTGGCTTGGCCTTGATGAGGGATGTGGTCAATAACCATGGGGCTATTCCTTTTATTTCTTCATTTAACAGCTTGTTACGCAATGACATTTTTCAGTAAGTCGCATGTTTTTTCGGTCTAATGACCCTTTTGATGGGATGACTGTTCACAGACTTATAAGCATCTGAAAACTAGAGGAAAGAATGGAAAATATTTTGAAACCAGCTGTGATGTGATGCAAGTACAATCTCTGATTAAGGGTGGTAAGGAGACATCCTTTCGAAGCAAGGGAACATGAGTGCTGTACAGTTGGAATAAAAGGTGATTAAGATGCACCTACATTTTTCCTTGTAACAGATTTGTGTTGATTGTGCTGAAGCTCTGGAGTCATGTGGACTTGGAGGCACTGAGATAGAAAATAGCTAGCCAAGCCCAACACCTCTCTTGACAAAGGAGGTAGCTTGCAAAGCAAGTAGCTGTTTTATGCAGATTTATCATTTTCACGCCTTGCTGTAAAATCTTCTGCCTGTTTTTCACTGAAGTGTTCGTGAGCTTGGCACAGCCTGTAGAACAGGCAAAGAAACGGACAGCTTAGACCTCAGCCCAGGGAAGGGTCTGAGTGGCTTCTAATGAAGTAGCCAGGTCTCACTGCGGGATCTCTGCTCGTGGAAATCCGTGACAACTTTTGGTACTGCTGTGGTGGATAATGATACCTAAAGCACAGTCACTTACAGTAATTCCCTGTATTTGTAAACTAGCCCAGAATTGGCAAAACACTCTCAAACCTCACCCCGCTCAGGAAGTATAGTTCAACTGTTTGGTTCTTTCTATGCAGTCTGGAAGAGCATTGAGTTAGGTTGCTCTCCAAGTTAGTGGCAGAGCCAGGAAAAGATTCTTATCCTGACATTTCTGGGCTTCTAGTCTGACTAACTGTAGCCATGCTGATGGGATAATGTCAGGCAAAGGGGTTAAGTGCAGATGTTTCTTTCCACTATCTACTTGGATAGATTAAGAGCTCATGGTTCTTCAGAGCCCATTCTGTAATATAGGACAAATTTGGATGCAGCATGTAGAGCTCTTTATTGGAGTTTGTACTTCTTGCTACAAATAGATACTCCAGCTTTTTGTTTTACTCAGTTTTACTCATTTGTGTTGTTTATATTACACCAGCTTGAAGGGGGACAGAAGGGAATTTTTCTGTATATTAACTGTCTGGGTGATTTTCTACAGCTGCTTTGAAGGATGTGTCTGTTACTTATATTGTAACTTGGATTCTATAGCCATATGGCAGAGAACGCAGTTCTCAAGAAAGCAAGAGAGTTTGACTGATGGAAAACAGAAGAGAGCAATCCAAGAGCAATCCTGCCAGAGGAGGAGCATGAACCTGAAATTTACTGTTCAAACCAGACTTCTGCCTTGGGCTTAAGTACCACACTCGGCCAATTCTACCGTTGACTTCAGTGTGGCTCTGCACAGATGCAAGGAACTGCTTTTTGGACCTGGCTAAGTCTGGAGCTTAAGTATTATTCTGGCATCCATGCTGGTTTGGAAATACACCATTTGGCCTGAACCCCTTAAGCAGTGGGACAATTACAGGGTTTTTAAAAAATCAGAAACGTATAGAGCCCGTGAATTGAGGCTATTCTGGCTTTTACATAGTGGGTTTGTAAAATCAATCAGAAATTGAAGAGGGCATGAGAGATTTCATTTTAGACTATTCAGTCTCTTATTAATTGTATTGTGGATGGCAACAGAGGAAACGTGTATAGCAGACAAGCCTTTTTTTTCTATTTAATCTTCTGTCTGTTTCTCTGACTTTCCACTTCCATGCAGCTCAGCATTTGAAGCAGCACAAACCTAATCTGCCATGCAGGTTTTAACTCATCTGCTTTTCTGTTTATTTCACAGGCTGATAGACTTACTGACTGGCAGTCATGTCAGTCAAACTCACATTTGTCTCTCCTGGTGATGGGGGTGGTATTAGCAGGAGTTGTTCCTTCACTGGATTCAGCACTGTGCAAAGCAGAAAATTAGCGTAAGTAACGCAAAAAGTAAAGCGTGTGATCCTTTGGGCAGCAGGCATTAGGTACTGTGAATGTGTTTTTTAGCCTAAGGTATCTGTGTGTAGAAGTTGCTACTTATTTTTTATCTTAAAACTACTGAGTGTTGTCATGGTTCACTGATAAATAGTTATACTTCACATCATACTCTCTCGCTGCTATACACACTGTACTTCAGAGGTGACTGGATTTCAGAGGTTATGTGTAGGACTGTTGACATTGTCCATTTCTACAAAAATGAAGAACTGTGGCCCTTCCTGCTAGCAGCCTAGCAGTAAGTGATGTTTTCTGACTAAAACCTTCTGAATAGTTATGGTAATGCAGAGCAGCATTGCACGAGAGGAAGGGCCAAGAAGGCCACTGCAAATTTGTAGCTATCAGTAAGAGGGCGATAGTATAGCCAAGGTGGCAGTCCATTCTTAGAGTTTCCAGTCGAGTTCTGTAATTGCTAAACCATCTCGCGCTGGTTTTCCCTTTTTACGTATCATAAATTGTTGTGTAGCATTGCTCTGTGTAGATAACTGCAGCAATTACACTAGAAGTACACTTGCTCTTTTTCTGAATTTAGTGATCTCTGTGTAGCCTGTCAAGTGCTTTTAGAAGATGTGACATGTAAATGGAAAATTAATATAATCTCTGGCTGCCAGTGCATACTGGAATAATAACAATGTGAATCATTTAGCAGTATCCTATAGAAGTATTGGAAAGTATGCCTCTAAAAGTGTTGTACTCAAAAAAATCCTATTGTGTATCAGTAAACTACCTGCCTCGTCATAAAGTATCTTTTCAAAGAGCCAAATGACTGAATTAACATTTTGGTTAAACACAGTACGGTGAAGTACGAGCAAAAAATGAAATTCCAGTATGATTGTGATGAAATCAAGAATTTTCACATTTGAATAAATTAATTTGTTGTGGAAACTGGAAAATATTACACTTGGCAAAGATCAGACATCTAGAATCAGAGCAATTGCTAAGATCTTGAGAAAAACACTGTCAATAAATTATATAAACAGGCTTGAGCTGAAGTACATAGTGGGTGTTCTAGCAGGGAGAGGATCTACCAGGAAAAGTGTTCAACAGCTGTTTCTCTGACAGAGGCACAGTCCAGAGGGGTAAGAATGCTCCAAACAGGAGAGTTCCTATATCCCTTAAGATTATTCTGTTACTTTTAGCTGCAGAGATTTTCTAACCAAACGCCTCCTTTATGCATTTTTTATGATGTTGCGTTTCATTATTTAAGTGTTTAGACAGACAGTTTTGTTCAGGAATCACCGCCATAAGGAAAATCTGTGTACTAGGCACTCAGTCACAGCCCACTGAACACCCAGGAGCCTTCACCAGCGTAGTGAGGAAATTTTTTAATCATCCTCTCTTAACTTACCTCTCCCTCAGGCACTGTTGCAAAACACAGCAGGAGATTGCAGGGGCCCTGTGCAAGGTCTGTCCAAAGACGACACACAAATCAGGTCCACATGCAGATTCTTAAGCAGATGCTAAATATACTTTTGCATTTCTTTAGCAGCTTCCTTTTGAGGCTCTCAGTCAGACACATTATTTTTCCTTGCAATGATCTCCACAAGAAGTAAATATTATTGCTGTTATCTATAAAGTGAGAAATCTGATAAATAAATTATTAAGTTCCCAAGGGAAAGCAGTAACATGGCATCTAGCTTTTAGCTACTGTCCCTAAAGGCCCGTGTCAGCCACTTAACTTTTCAATGAAATGTATGAAAGTGGGTTTCTTAACATCAGTGCACTGAGTACGTATGGGCTACCTCAGTCAGCAGGATATACTGTGGAAAACGGTGAGTTTTACATCCCAGCTTAGCCAGATGCAGTGCTTAGATGCTATACTTTCATAGCAAAATATGCTGTACATACTTTGCAGTCCAAAACTCTGAAGGTAAATATCAAAGTCCTTTCCAAAAATAAACAAAACCCAGGGGTAATTTGGGCTTTTTAATTTCAAAAGATAGAATTATCTTATATCTTCCATATGGTATCTTGGTAATTAGAGTCCTTATCTAAAGCATGGAACTGGATGCTATTTCCTTCTTTGCATGAAAGGAGACTCTTTAAACTACTGTTATTGGCTAGAGTAACCCTTCCAGTGTTACTCCTGTTGCAATGCTCTCACTTTGCATGGAATACTCAAAGATTCATTACCTTAAGAAAGAAAACAATATTAATGTAAGCTTCTAATTCAACAGTTATGCTTCTCATTATAGGTAACCTGAGCTCCAGATAGTTTGATTAATTAATATTTTACATGAAGCCATCATAAAAACCTAAGATAATCATTGGGGTGAAGAAATTAAATATCCAGTCATGTTTGGCAACACCTAATTTCATCACATTTTTTGCAGATTATATGTTAAAGAAATGGAGTTAAGTGGAAATTTAGCATCAGGATAATTAAAGTAGTTACTCAAAGGTTTCTATAATAGGACTGGGAACAGCTGTCAGGTGTGCAGGGTCTAGGATTTAATCACCAAGCTCAATAATCTCCTTAGGCCTTCAATCACATGCATAGAATTTAAAACAGCCAGTGGCTAAGTGTTAAGCCCGTTGAAGCTCATCATTTCTCCAGGTGAGCTGAATTTAGGATAGAGATTGTAGAGAAGGTGGAAAGCTTCTCTGAGGGCATCTAGTTGGCTCGGTGGAATGGGAAACTTCTCATGTTATTCTTATGCTCTAATGTTCTTTTAGAGGCTTGACTTACAGGGCGTATTAACAAAGCTATACAAAAATAACTAAGAGGAGCATATAGATAGAGGTAAGCCAGTGTGACAGTGTGAAAGAACCATTTGCAGAGAGCTCATTTGCTGGTTTAAATGTTTGTAGCTGTGTAACTGGTGGCTTGGGGTGTTCAAATGCTTCAGGTTGACATAGAAAAATCCTGTGTGTAGGACTTCTGTTAGAAACAATATTTCATTTTGGTTTTGCAGTTGCTTTTAGAAGTGAGGTGTTAGACACTGAAAAAACACCTTGATAAGTATATCTTGTATGCAATCTGGGCTTTGTAATTTGCTTTTCTAAAGTATGGTACAGCTCTAAGCAATCATTTAAATGGATGGTGGATGCAGGCAAAGAAATAGCTATTTGTAAAGGCTTTTAATGTTAGTGTTATTATTTAGACCTTAAGAAGATCAAATGTTTATTGCCTCGTTTTCCTGAATTGCAGGTGAGAGTCAGAATGGGAATGTCGTTGTCCTGCAGCATGGCTTACTTGACTGGTTCTGAACAACTGGTGTGGGTGTGTGCACAGAAACAGGGCCTTAGCTAGCTGCCATGCATGTCTGTTAAGACGATTTCTAGCACCATCAACTTTAGCTTGTTATTAACCTGTTATAAAAATTTAGGTTTTTGTTTTCTTGCTCACTGCACCCCCACCTTCCAAAAGAAATGGCGACCAGCACAATTTTTCTTTATTTAAACAGGATAAGAGAGAACCCTTAGGCTCCTCCGAGTCTGCTTCAAGCTTGGAGAAGGGATGTTTCTTAAACTTATTGTTGAAGTCACATAAAATTTGCAGTTTTTCTGCACTAGGTATTTAGGGCTGGGCCTTAACTTTCTGATGTTATCTGTGAAAGTATTCTCAGCGTGTCCAAGAGCTTTGTTCATTTGAGTAAAGTATGTGGGACTGGGCATGTAACTTGGAGCCTAGAAGCTGTGTGGGTCAGGCAGCTCTCTTCTCCCAGGTGATGGGTTTTGCATCTTTCCTGTATTTCTTTTCTCTTTTTACAGAAAGTCTCTCAGCAGAAGTTCAGTGAGATCAAGAATGTCACTGAAATCCCCCAAGGCTTATAACTCCCTGCAGAAGGGGGCAGTCATCTGGGATCCAAAGCCACTGCAGGTGAAGAAAATTTTTGAAGCTTTGAAGAAAGGACTTAAGTAAGGACTTTTTAAATATTGTAATTTGCCTTACCTAGTCACGCTGCTTAAGTCTGTGTATCAGTGTTCTCTGGCTCTATCTGACATCTCTAAACATATGTAGTGGCTTTCCCAGGCATTGGCTCAGGACCTTGCAAAACAAGTTTCATTCACTCTCAGACAGTCTGCTTGCAAACAAAGTGCTCTGATGTTTTTGTTTGTCCCCTGGTTTCTTATGCTTCTCTGAAAAGTCTGTGGGCAGATTCCCCATCTCTTGGGGAGCAACTAAGCTCCCTTGAGGAAGGGAGGCTTTCAGAGCATGCAGGGTGGCAGGTAGGAAGTCTACAGATCAAGGAGAGACTTGGATAGGGATGGGACAGCCAGACTTGGGGAGTGATTTGCAGAAGGTCTCTGGAGAGGGAGCTGTGTGGAGTTTGCTTTGATTTTAAAAAGCTGACTTTAAAACCAAGTCTGAAAGTGAGGGTGGGTGTGCCCTGCAAGGACACAGTGGGGAGGCTGGTTCATAAACTACTTTAAATGCTCTCTAATTAGCATAGAGAGAATAGAAATAAAGAGCTAGATATTCTAGTGGGTTTTTGTTTTCTTTAATAGAATTAAACTTGCATTCAAAAGTCCTTCCATCTCTGGGTGGCTTCTTGTAAGAGGGAGGTCTAAGCAGATTGACCTGCAAACTTCAGCTGAGTTGAGGCGATGAAATAGAATTGTAGTACAATGCCATCTTCTTATGGCAATATAACTAGCATTATCTTGCTTTCAGTGGAGCACTAGTTGAATCTTTATTATGGTTGACTGCACAGTCAATGCTGCATCAGTACAGGCTTGAGTGAAAAGGCTAAAGACCAACAGTGTCCATTGTCCCCATCTGACAGATGTGGGGTGTATGCAGCAGACAATAGTGATCAAAGGAGGAGCTGGCAATCTGAATTCAAGGTATTCTGCTTTTGAGGAAGCTGGCAGTTAACTCATAGAAATGCTGACATGGCCCACAAAACATGGATGAGCTTGCTCTCTTGGTATTACAGATGAGAAAGGAAGTGGCGGTCTGTTTGCCTGCATCAGGGATTGGGGCTGATCAACCTTTAACTGATCCTGGTATATAAAAATACACATCTGAAATGGTTACAGTTGATGAGTCTAGCATAATACCATAGGAACTTTGTTTATACCCTGAAACTACTACTGGAACATAAAATACCTTTCCTTGGATTTGTAAACCCTCTAGCTCTTTCCGTTGGCATCGCACTGCTGACTGTTCCTTCACATATGTTGCTGCTGTCCTCAGAATTTTGCTACTGTGTTAATTCTGATCACAGGGTGTTAGTGTTTGGGTTTTTTTTAAGCAAAGAACATGAAAAGCACTGTAATAATGCATTGTAAACTCAGATGTGTCACATTTTATAAAGTCTCAGCCCTAAAAATACCAGTCTTATTGGTAGATTTAGATTTAAAACAAATAATGAAACCAAATATTTTTGCAGAGTTTAGAATTTATCAGAACTTAGGGAGGAGAAACCATAAAGGGGATCAGAATTTGTTCCCAGTTCTGCAGGGAATGCCATATGATCAGACTCCTGCCAAAACTGAGTAGCTAACTAATTGACTAAAGTAACCTACAGAAAACAACTGTATCATATAGCAATGCAAAGTCCAAATTTTAAGTAGATGCAGACTAAGTCCTCTTGGTGCTGGAGTGACTTGAATTTTTAGTACAGAACATGTTCTACGTGCCTGTTTCTTTATAGCTATAGAAAATAACTCTTTATTCTGTTAACCATCTGGGTACCATTCCAATAACTCTTTATCCTGCTAACCATCTGGGTACCATTCCATCAAGCTGGCAGTTCTAACACACTTAAATCTAAAAATGATGAAGCTCTTCTAAAAGGTAAGTGAACTCATTTCTGCCACCAGCCTTGGCTACTTCTGCACTGAGCTGTTAACAGGCAAGTGTAAAGAGCAGACAGCTGAATGCTGGAGCCATTGGGTGTCTTCAGGGAACAGGTTATGTAACAGTAAGAAAACGAAATGCATCAAAGCAAATGTGAAGAAATACAGCTGTCTAAAATGAAGTTATTTTGACTGCTCCTAGACTCTCTCTTAGAATGTAGTATTTACCAGGTGACTCTTGTTCCCTTTTAAGCATAAGGGGAAAAAGTTACCTAAGTCTGCTCTGTATTAAAAGCAAAGCTGGAAGAAGATGGTCTCGGCAGAAATAGTTGAAGGTCCTGTGGGAACTCCTGAGGGACAGCCCTTGCATGCAGCAACTTTATAGAAGCCAGCTGGCACCAAGCGCTTCACACCTTGCAAAATAGTTCCCATTCTGGAAAAAGTAACAGTTACGTTAAGAAATTGTCTAGCATACTGAAAGGTGGAATTCAGCTTGGTTTGCTAAAACACGGAATGATGACATGTGCCCTAACTGACATGTGGAGTACTTCCATGAGCTTGGTTTTGTAGAGCAAGTGTTTCATGTTGCAATTCTTTGACTTTGTCAGATGGAGTTGGTGGTTGAATTCTTCCTCCCCAGTAAGAGGCTTGATGCACAAATGAACTAATTTTCTACCTTACAGGAAAGGTTTCAGAAGGCCAAACAGGAATAGTTAGAGAAATCTGAAAAGGAGATCTGTAAGCTGGGTTATGTGTGTGTTAGAACTTGCTTTTCTCTTCCTACATCCCTCCTTTCCTCTTGTCTTTAGTAGTAATTCGAGCTCTACTCTCTTGTTTTGTTTTGCCTCACATTGCCAGAATAAAGCTTAACTTTCACTTCAATGATTTATTTTAGATGAAGGGAATCAAGAAATAGTGAATGAGTGCAGTGTGTACATGTATATACCGTATGCAGCAATGGTGGCCTTCTTGAATTGCATTGTAGCATTCTACATCTTGGAGCAGTAAAATGATTCAGGAGGATTCCTGATGTATGGCATCTTTTAACTGTTAGTTAACAGTAACCAGCAGCTCCTGGCACGCAGCGTGTAAAGATGCACCTCTAGGAGTGATTTCACATTTAGGACTATGTCTATGGAAACCATTCTCTTATCTGTTCACCCATGTCCTTCTGGATAGTCATTTGCGTGTCTAGAGAGTAAAACAAGAGAAGTCTTCTAGTGAAGAAGTTGCTTTGTAACACTCTGCTAAAAAATTATTTGTGAGGTATTATAATGAATGTGACACTGGGTTTTCTTGCTCTGCAGTGAATACTTGGAAGCACATCAGGCTGAATTGGATTATCTCTCTGATCGACACAAGGATACAAAAAGGAACTCCAGATTGGTAAGGTGGTTTTGATGTTAAATACTTAAATGACATTAAAAATAAAGTCACAGAAGTAGACACTCGCACATCTGGGACTCCCAGGGGTTTTCCAGTGAAAGCACTGCAGTGAGGTCCAGCAAGACATCACGATCAGAAATTTACCAAGCAGGTGAGCTCTACATGGGAGAATTAAACTTGGGATTTCTCATTTTCAGTACCCAGCAGTGTTGTTCAGATAGTGTACCTTTACTGGGATGGTATCTCCTTAGGTCTGCTTGGAGGTCGGTGTTCATACCTGACTCTGTGTGGACAGAAACGGCCATAAAGATCGGGCTTTGTTTTCAGTAGTTGGTCAACGTGTCCTTGTAACATAGGTTCTGCCATGTTCACAACTCCTAGGAGTACCAGCAGTGAGAGTGTTAATTAAAAGACAATTTGCAGATCCAACTTGGTTTGTTTGTTTGGTATTTTTTTTTAATCTAGCTATTATTTCCCAATGAAAAGCAAACTCCCACGGACTATGACCAATGTCCAAGTCCTTGTTATAGCTGGTGGTGAGACTCATTGTCTCATTTCAAGTATCTGCCGAAAACAAATCAACCAACCATGCATAGAAAATGCAACTAATTCTGAAAATGTTGGACTGTGTCCTTGTAGTAAACAATGCATCTTCATTTAGTGTGACTTAAGATATGCATAATGAGTCTTGCAGTAAATATGACAGTATCATTAATATGTGCAAATATACATGCACTCCTGTTCAGCCTGTGCTATTTCTTTTTCAGGCTTTCTACTATGACCTGGACAAGGTAAGACTTGTGAAGATGAGATGAAATGTTGCAAATGGAGAAAAACTGATGGTGTGTCTACTGTGTTACTTAAAGGCATGTTTAGGAAATAAATTCTCAAGTCCCCCCTTCTCTTTGCCTTCTTCAAAAGCAAATCCGCTCTGTGGAGAGATACATCAGGAAACTGGAGTTTCACATAAGCAAGGTAAGGAGTTTTATATCTTGTGCATGTAAGGCTTACACTGTGTAAAAGCAAGCTATCTAAATAGAAAGTACTTTGGTTATAATTCATCGTAAGGGGAATAATGCTGGCTGCTTTCTGTAACCACTCTTTACAGGAGGGTTATCTAATTCTTTCTTCCTGAATGGTTCTGTTCAGGCTGAATGTTGGGCACAACCCAACCTGAGTTTGCCTGTGAAAAAGTTTGCATATTCTGCCACTTTATTCAGAAAATGCTGCTGCGGGAAGACTTACGTGTTCTCCCCTCGCCCCCTTCCCACAGGGGCCAAGTGGGCAGTTCTGTGGAATGCATTTCTGCTCTCTGCCATCTGCTTCCACAGCAATGACATTTCTCCTCTGACACGGCTAAAGGTGTCGGTGTTTTAATCTGTATTGAGAGGCTCTATTGCCTGCTGCCCACGTAATTTTACCCTGAACAAAATGTTACTCTACTCCTAGTCTGATAATGGCACAGTGATGTTTTCCCCCCCCCCCCTCAATATTCCATGCTTTTTTTGCAGGCATGTCTACAGACTCTTGCACTCTAATCAGCCTGTAAAATGCAGGAGTTGTAGCATTCTGCAATACCGTGATAGTGGGATTTGGCTGGGTCTTTTTTTTTCCAGGAAAGACTGCTGATGTTCCTTTCCAACAATTACTAAAACTATGCCAGGGTAATGCTTGTTCATTCTTCCCCCATCTCCCAAATCTTAAAGGTCGAAGAACTCTACGAAGCTTACTGTATCCAGTGCAGGCTACGAGATGGGGCTGCTAATATGAAACATGCCTTTTCCTTGTCCCCTTCCACCAAAGCCTCCAGAGAGAGCCTAGTGGAGCTTTACAAAAACTTCCAAGAGTGCACGGAGGTAGGAAATGCTACATGCATGTAAAGAAGACCTGACTGTTCCCTAGCAAAAACATGTACCAGGACTTGTTCCTGGCTTTTTTTTTTTTAATGGTGTGGGTTAAAAGATTAACATGGAAATGAAATACAGGTGCATAATGTGAACTGAAGCTTGTGAGAAATACCTTACAGGCAAAGCTCTTGAATTCTATGCCCTTTTTCTGCCCCTACTCAACTTGGCTTCATCCATTCATGAAGACAAGTGAAAGATCCTTTGGGTTTCTGCTTTAATACTGGGGTCTGTTATAACTTCCACTGGAAATAACAGGATGAGAAGTGAATAACGAGTAAGCTCTCCTGTTTTTACAAAACAAGCAGTTCCACTCTTCTGTGGAGCGGCATCACAATTTTCTGTCTTAATAGTAGTATATGAAAGGGAAGAAGCTGAAGTCCTTTGAAGAAGGTGGCGTGTATGAGGGGAAGGTAGGCATGCTGTGCTGCTCTTCAGTCACAGTGACTGTTCAGTCTTTCTTCTAGGACATGTGCTTTATAGAAGGGGCATTGGAGGTCCATTTGGGGGAGTTTCACTTGAAGATGAAAGGTAAGCTCCTTGCTTGCTTCCTTCAGGACTTGCCAGTTGTTTTTTTTTAATTATTATTTATTTGTTTTGTTTCCTGTGTAGCAGTCTGGTCTACTGAGAGTCCATTTATTTAATGTCAATGAACTCCACTGGCTTTCTGGATGAGACCATGAACAGAATTTTGACAAACTCTGTTTCCTTCAGTGCCATAAGCCAGATCTGCAATGCTATTTTACATTTGAGTGCTAAAGCTGACAAACTTTCTTTCCTCAGCTTGATTTAAGTTTGCGCTTCTAAGAGGGGTTGGTGGTGTAGCTTCTGCGCAGAGTTGAGCACAAGGGGGCGTTAGCCAGATAGTCAGTTTGTTCATAGCCAGCTGAGGCTTTGGGGGATGTTGTAAAACTCTACAAGTATCAAGAGTTTTCCTTCTCTTTTCAGGGTTGGTGGGCTTTGCACGTCTCTGCCCGGGGGACCAGTATGAGGTGCAGTATACAGCAATTCACTTTGTCCTTTGTTTTACTGCTGTGAGTTTGCAGTAGAGGAACAGGAGAGCAGGGGTGCAACATGTAGACGGCGAGCGGGCAAGAGGCTACGATAAAAGTGTGCACTGTTCTGATGTGAGCAGTGCTTTGACACGTTTGCTAGTCACTCTGCCCTCCGAGACTGCAGGGTTATGGGAGGGTTTAAAAGATAGCAGTGATGGTCTGTCCAAACCAACCTGTCAGGTCTTCAAAGTTGCGCTGGAATCAAGTAACAGTTGTTCCCTGTTTCTTGGAATATTGCCCTTGGCATGATTTGAATGCATCTTAGTATCTTACTGGGTTGCTCTCCTAACAGTTCCAAAGCAATTCCAGTGTGTCTTGTATTTCATTACTGCTATGCATATGTAGTTTTGGAGTTGTTCTACAATGGGTGGGATGTGTCGTTTGGCACTGAATTAAGGTGTTAAAACCTGCCACCTGAATTTCTGCCTACAATCTTCTAGCTTTATCCAGGTTTCTAAATGCGTTGTGATCAAAGGAGTGGCTTTGCCTCTGTTCTAGTGGAACAGTGTGAGGCCTGTGGACTGCAGGGAACGTTGTGGGATATGGTGACCCAACATCCTTTTTTGTGTTTTCTAGGTGTTTGTGCGACTGGGGCGCCAAAAATGGAGGTTGAAAGGCAAGATTGAGACCGATGACAGCCAAACATGGGATGAGGAAGAAAAGATTTTTATACCCAATCTCCATGAGAAGTTTGAAATCAAGGTGTGGTGTATAATGGTTGGATTAGAAGCAGTGGGTTAACAGAACTTCTGCCACACTACTTACCTGTTAGGCTACCAAGCTTTTGTCAAAATTCTTAAATAGTTCTCTTTTCCTAGCCATGTAAAAATGGCAGTTAATCGATGTTCTGCCTACTGCACGGACACCTACTTCTGTCTTTCCTTTGTCCCTGGCAGTTGTGACTATTACTGCATCTGCTTTCCCATGTTCTGGAGTATGGTATGTGTGGTGGGGTGTGGATTTTTTTTTTTTTTAAGTCGTAGATCAGTATGTGGGATTTTCAAGGGTGAAATCTGGATGTGGAGACAAAGATGTGTATGTATATAGTATTTATATCACCCATGTGAAATATTAAGTACCTGGAGTTCTGCTCTTTACTGAAAAAGAGAAATATGTATATGGAAAACATATCATTGCACATGTGTGTGTTTTGAATGTGTAGATCAAATGGCCCTTTATCTGGGTGCACTGCAGATTCTTTTGTCGTGTTTCACTCCAGAGGTGCTCCGTATCTGCGAAGAATCATTTATATGCTGGTAAAAACTGTACTTGCTTTATATCTTTCTTTAGAGTTCTGGCACTTTTGTATAAAATGCCTCAGAAGAAGCCATACTTCTAGCAGTGAGAGACCAGCGCTAGTGGTCTGTGTTACGTAGGTGACCTGTTGTGGGTACCCCTTGGGGTAGCCTGTAGTCTGCATAGACCCTTGTGCAGCTGCCACTGGCATTGGTTCTGGCACTTCCCTGGCATGTGGAATTAATCCTTGAACAGTGTTTCCACTGCAGCCTGGCATCTTTCATGGGCTGGACTCTGCAGCATGACTCCTGTCAACCTAAAAGGAGCTGAGACCGAAGGCTGTGCTGGATCCTATTCTACTAGGAAACTGTGCCAGTGCAGGGTTTCAGGTTTTGGCAGCTGTCTTAAGGCAGCTATTGCAATGTTCCCCTCCTATCTGGCAGCAAGAACTGGGTTACACAGGAGAGACACTTTGGCATATTGCCAGCACAGCCTTTGGAAATGTGCTTATGTGTGGTTTTGCTGCCACTGCACAAAGATGATCAGGTGAGAGGCTAATTCAGATCCCCGTTTTCCCATAATAATTGTGAAAAACTGTATTACTTTGTATGATAGTGATAGCTTTACTCTTTTTGTCAGCTTAAGAAAGTCTACTGACTAATGTTCTCCATACTCTCCTGCTCTTTCCACTTTATCCTTAATAATCTTTCCCCAGTGCAAATACATAGCAGGATTTAAGGAAAACAATAATGATTTAGGAGTGCCAAAGAGTGCTCCAGGAGGAGCCTAGCAACATTTTTGTTAGCCCTTAAAGGAGATGTAGGCATGTAACTAATTCCTGAAGTGGACTTTAGGCACTTGTGCTAAAATTCTGTCCTGAGTCTGATGCTTTATGAGCTTCTAGAACAATTTAATCTTTAATTGGAAGCATGTTCTTATAGCAAGTGTTTGATTAGACTTTTTTTTTTAAGCAGCTAAAGAAGCAAAGTGCCAGCCTGGGAAAAACCGGGCCTGTATCTGCACTGCTAACAACCTCAGAGCCACCTGCAGAGCTGGAGGGAAGAACTGACCCAAGTTCTGATTTTGGTCCGTAGCTGAGCTCAGACAGTTAGGAAGGTCACAGTGGGTGCAGACAATTGTTCTTCCAGATTCTTACACAACCAGGAGATGAAATTGTCTAGTGTAGGAAGGCTAATGTTCTCTGTAATATGTATTTTGTGGCAGTGGTGTTCCAATATGTGGACAAGTTAGACTCTGTACTGTAAATGACAAATACTTGTACGTATGCCAGAGCTACAATTTCCAAATTTCAGACTAATTTTTCTTAAAATCCTGGTCTGACAGCAGCAATTGTCGGAAGTGCTGTACAGCTCTGTCTCTCCCCCTCAACTCATCAAACTCCTTTCTTCTTCACTAGCCAACTCTGACACATTCCATGTGGGGATACAGCTCACAGCAGTTCAGGAGCCCAGAATTGAGTATCAAGGTTTTGAGTTTGTTGTGGGCCTCGGAGCAGGTCTGAGCCTGGATTGTTCTGCTTCCCATGCATGTGACTGAGGACTGTCTGGTAAGATGAAAACGGGTATGTTTGTCCTCACAGGTAACCGAGCTGCGAGGCCTGGCCACTATTCTAGTTGGTGTTGTGACGTGTGACAGCATAAACTTCTTTACAACCAAGCCTCAGGCAATCATTGTGGATATAACTGAACTGGGCACCATCAAGCTACAGCTGGAGGTCCTCTGGAAGTAAGTACAGCTTCAGATGAAAAAACCTGGAGCTGAACACTTGAAATAAATTAAAGGCTCCAAAGTATGTAACTTAGTAGCATTCAACATCATAGTCCTCTTTCTGTTTGCAGAGCAGGTGCAGGATAGATAGCAGCCACATGCTTCCCCACAGCAAGCCCATCTGCTGTGCCTGATCTCTGATTCTGTGGGACCAGTCCTCAGGAAGGGGTGGAGGGAAGGGGCCTTTCTATCACCCTTCAGTTCTTTGGTGTTACCAGGGCCATAACTAGCTGCGTGAACTGACTAGCAGGCTTTTACTGAGCTCACTACTCATCAGAGTGAGCATTCAAGTCTATCCCCAAGCAGTGTATGTACAAACATGAACAATAACCTTAAAGGTGATGAAACTAAAAATAGCCGCTTCAACGCACAATGAAAAATATATAGTGGAAATTTTAGGACAATCACTATTGCTAGTTCACAATTTGTTAAAGATGAAGCTTTCCTCAAGACTCAGCACCTTCATATTTGCACTGTGATTACAGTTACCAATATAAGGCCTGTTTGTGCACTACAGGGAAGCTTTTTTACAGATGCACTTTTCAAACAGCTGAGTATTTTCATGGTGACTGTGATTTGTTAGATTGTTTCTTAATTTAAATTTGTAAATTGGCTTTTTTAGTGAAGTACTGATGTTATTAAAAGCAAATTCTCACTTTTGTGGATGCTGTACTGGAAATTCTTCCTCACTCTAGTCACATCACCATGGATTTTTGAGGTAGTACTGTTATTTTGGCTTTATGGGGCTGGTGGTCCATGCTAAGAGTCGTGACTACAGCAAATCAAAACTTTTTAACCTGTTTCCATGTACTGCTGTCTTAATGAAGTGCCCAATTAAACAATGGGCACTTTTCACTTGGACTTTTGTATATGGCTTGCTGCAGTTCTATGTTCTTCCCAACCCAACATGGCAAAGAGGCATTTGAACACACCTCCATAAGCATCTTCTTGAAAGGGATTTTTTGTGATGATGTGTGGATCTAGGTGTTCTCCAGGGAAAGCCTAAAGGCTGTCCAGTTCCTGTTAAAAAGGGCACGGAGCTATGCCTTGCAGGCCAGACTCACCTATGACTCAGCTTTATACAACTCTTCTCTGGCTGTGCTGGTTTCTTATTTTCTTAAAAATTACCCAAAAAAAAAGAAAAGTTGTATGGGTTGAATTTGCTCTCTGACACATTTGGCAGATCACACAACAGATCTTTCACTAAGAGAAGTTTTCCCGGCCTTTAGGGTAAAGTAACCAAGTATATTTTACAATTAGACTTGATTTTTTCATAGACTCATGGAATGGTTTGGGTTGGAAGGGACCTTAAAGATCACCTAGTTCCAACCCCCCTGCCATGGGCAGGGACACCTTCCACTAGACCAGGTTGCTCTAAGCCTCATCCAGCCTGGCCTTGAAGATGGCCAGGGATGGGGCACCCGCAGCCTCTCTGGGTAGAAGAGACCTGCATTTTTCAGGTCTTAATACCCTGTTCCTACTTTCAGTTACCTTTGGAAGCATCTTAAACCTTGTGGCAGTCTTTTAAGCCACCAGCAGGAGAAATGCCACAAAGGTTTTCTGTTACAATTCCTGTTCAAGTGTTGACAAGCAGTTTTCAGGTTGTGTTTCTGGGTTTGGGGAAAGAAAAACTTTATTGATCATCATACAGTTTTCTGAATGTCTCTTGTGTACACTGTGGTTCCTGGACACTTACTGTTGACTTGTACAGGCCATTGAGCTGGAACAAGACAGCAAGATGCTGTCTTGGCAACAGCGTCTGAAAATTATTTTCAAACACACACGTTGCTCTGCGTCAATGAGAAATAAATTCACGCAGCAGTTTTACCTGCACCTGTTTATGACACGTTTTCCTCCTGAGATCTATCAACAGGCAGTAGTATGTTTTGCTGAGGTGCTGCAGCTGCTCTGAGACTTTTGAGGCCTCTGTTTCTCATTTGAGAAGCTGAGCCACTAGCTCACTAGTGTCACTAGTTGGGTGACAAAGCATAGTTCCACAAGCTTGTGGTGATATTGCATTATATGCCCTATGAAACTTCCTCTTTCTCATGCCTGGCTATGTACATATTCCCATTTGACTCGGGAAGCAGAGATATTCATGGTAGAGTTATTGAAAACTGTGTGGAGCGGGGATGGTGCAAGATGCCTTATATATGTATATTTTAAAGTAAAACTAAGTCTTAAAATTACATAAAACTAAGTCTCAAAATGACAGCCCTTTTAAATGAAGGCCAATTCAAATATTCTGCAGTTTTGACATTCACATGTCTTAGTGTTGAGGAAGGAAGGAGAGAAGAGGGGCACGGAAGAATATATGAACTCTTAGTACAGGCCCAGCAAAGTCCAATGCCTTTATTTGTCACCTCTCACCCTGAAACAAACACATGCCACCAAAACTTGCATTGGCTTTAATCTAGATGTGAAATGATCAAAAGCTCTATCCGCTGTTTTGAAGCAGAATGGACTGGAGGCAAAATCCTTTGCTTGCAGACATGCTTTTCTTATAAGAGAAGTCCCTTTTTCCCTGATTTTGAGCCTAGCATCTTAAGAAGCTTCACTTATGCAGTGAAGGAGACATACTTTCTTTATTGAACTGGGTATAAAATCTGGTTTTGACATCATATGGGAAATGCTGCACCAAGAGATGGCGCACTTGTAGTGGAGTATGGAGGAAATCACTTCTACTCTCTTCTTGTCGACCACACACAAATGGCATCTACCAGAGATTGACTTCATTTACTTTTGTTGGATCTACTTCCTCACTGTCAGTAATTGTCTAAATAATTAGGCACATAAGTTGTTCTTCCAAAGGGCTGTATGAGGAAATCCCCTTCCTATTGTGGGTTATTCCATAGTTGCCCAAATAACAGCCTAAATCTGAAAAGCTAATTATATTTGTGACTAGATTGTCTAGAAAAATAGAATTCAAATTATGTTGACGCTTGATTGTTGCAGTAGCTCGCAGCTCAGAGTGCAGCTTTGGACTGGCAAGGCGAGCACTTCCATGGTATTTTGATGCCAAAGATGCATTTTCTTTGGGAGTTAATCCCCACTTGGAATTTTTCAGTGCATGAGAAAACTCTGGCTTTGTCTCTGCTGTGTTTTAAGTTCTGTGAAATGCATTGGTATCCTACCAAGTGGATTCTCCAGAGCACTTCTGCGCGGAGCTGGCAGGCTCCTGCTCTTTGGCAGCCTGTTTGCTGAAGTTGTTTACAGAAAAGAGAAGTTGCCTGGTGATAACTCAGGGTGTTTCTTTTTTCAAAGATGGAGAGCTCAAAATAACAGCTGCTCTTTTCTTTGATTTAAGAATAACTAAACGAATCCAGCTGATTTGCCCAAACTTCCTTGAGAGGCAAGCTTTCAATGTAGATCTGCTTTGTGAGAAATCCAAACGTAGATCAGTCTTTCACTTCTAAATGTATATTTTCTTTAAATAGGCCACTAGTCGTCTGGGCTCTAACAAAAGTTCCTTCAGCTCCTTTGTAGATTATGCCATGAGGAGCGTGAATGAGCTTGGGCCTGTTGCAGAATGGCTTTGTTGGCCAGTTTGGCAGAAGACTTTGTGTTTTTTGCCAACCTAAACAGCAGCCTGAATTCTGTCTCTTGCGTGAAGGACAAAGAGAAAGCCTATATTCTCTTTTTCAGAGCTTCAGTTAGCACCCCGTACTGGGATCTAAGGGTACCAGCCAGCCAGAACCCCGCTTGTAATTTCTGCCTGCTTCGAGCATGTGCTGGCCTGGTCACAAGGGTTCATGGAGTAGGATGGGAAAAAAAACCTTAAGGGAGAATAAAAAAGGAAAGTCTGGCACTTTTTTTCTTGACACATACCTACTGACAGTCTTGCTCTTACAGACACAAATTTATGTGACTAGGTAGTTACTCATGCAGGTGTCTTTAGGCAATATCCCATCAGTGCATCTCTGCTCTTGCTGGAAGTGATGTTTTCATCTCTTAGTCTTGTGAGAAGCCGTGTTAACCTTAAAACCCATGCTTATGCTTTAATGGGTAGGAGAAACCTAACAACAATCTCACTGTTAAAATTGCATGGGTGTGCAGGGGGTGGGAAGAAATCTGATGATTAACAGCGAGTCCAACCCAGTTGACCAGAATTGTTTTTGCATGTTAACACAAGTCCAGATTCACACGTGTAGTAGTGGGATTCAGACAGGTCTGTCCACCAAGAGCCCTCCTGGCCCAGTGGTATCTAATCCATGGAGCGACTGGGCAGCAGGAGAGGGATTAGGGCACAGGTTTGGCCATGGGAGAAAGGGATGCAATCCTTGGGGACTGAAGACTGACTGACCTCAGCTCCTATATGCTCTGCCCCACTACTGATGTTTCTCTGAGAACACAGACCAGGAAGTGTCCTTACACACCCAACAGAAACATGCAGCAGGGTGAGGGAAATGGTAGGAATCTCAAGTGTTTCATCCCTCCATAGGCTTGGTGGTTATGACAAAATAATATCTCACTGGGTATCCATGCTCAGTGCTGGCAGTGCTGAGGCACCTCTGAATGTGTGTGGATGCAAAGCTTCTGATGTCGTGAGAGGCTCAGTCTGGGAAGCACGAGCTCTGGTGAACTGTAAACCCCTTCAAGGTCAGGCTGGGTTGTGTGCTTTGGACCTGAACACTGAAGTCCTGCCGTGGTGCCAAGGCAAGCTAAAGGAGAGTTACGTGCTGCGTTCGCATTGGCCTTAATGACAATGGCATCGTAGTGTTGTGCATTTAATGCCAATATTGTGATGAGTCACAACCAAAGGCCGCTGTGTTTGTCAATATAGAAAAGGAATAAGTACAGCAAAGATAATTGGAGAAGTGGGGCTGCTTCCACTTTTATACAGAACCCTCCAGCCTTGGAGAGGCATTGATGGGTAATGTTGTACAGGTGCATAGACATTCACAGCGGGGAATGTGGAAAGGAAAGGATTAGCCACTGTTTCTCTCAGCCACAGACAGCCCCCCAGTCAAACTACTTGTTCCACAATGTCAAGTTAAATAATGAAGTTCTTGTGTACTTTTGACCTACACAGAGACTTTTGTGTCAGTGAATTCAGGAAGTGACTAGACAAACTAAGGAAAAGCGTGTGATAATTAGAGGCGATAGTCTGCTTGCAAAGTCTGGTGCGTGACAGATCTAAGCTATGGATTGCCTCAAATTTGAGCATATGTCTGGGGAAAGCCTACTACTTGGCTTATTTCCTGTGCTTTTCCCCTGAATATCCCCTACTGGCTCCTGTCAATGTCAAGGTGCTGGGAGAGATGGATTCACAGGTCTGTCCCAGCATGATGTTTTGTTTCTGTGGAAGTGTGGAACGGGATGACGGATCATGCCCAAAGAGCTTACAGTCAAGAGATACTAGGTGCTACACAGCAGACTTCATTCTTTCCTTCACCCTTCGCCTTGCTCTCCCAAGTCACGATCTCACAGTAACGGGGAGCGTGTGCTTGTTTGGGGGGCAGCTGAGTGGCTGTGTTTTCCTGGAGGGTTCTAGTTATTGTCAGAGGCAAAACAGATTTAGCTTGTTATTCCTGTCCCTCTCCTCCAAAGTGTCATTTTGCATTACTGCATTGCTGTATTAAAACCTAAAAATGAAAAATCTGAGGAATGGATCTCTGACTCTTCTTAGGAAATGCCGTGCATAGGAGTAATTTGCTTCCATCAGTAAACATAGCAGGCTTTGGCTGAAAGGCTCTTACTGTCAGAAACCCGATTTATTTTTTGCACAGTGAGGCGATGCAGATGGTGGTTGATGGGACTGCATGGGACTGACCTGTTTGATGAGCCCCAGCTGGGTGGCACTGTTTAATTTAGCCAATTAACCTGTATTCGGCGAGCTCATGGAGCTTTACCTCCGTGCTGAGGAAGACAGCGGTGTGTTGCACAGCGGGATGCTGCTGAGGATCGTCCCTGTGCTTACGTGAGCAGATACAGAGAATTGCAGCTCTGCTTTTCAACTTTGGCTAGAGAGCAGAAGTTCATTTCCCTCTAATCGATTAGTCCTCGTTACTGTTTGGCTTTTTCAGACTCCTGGTGTTCTGTATTGTACAGTGACATGCAGCTGACTTCATCCTACTGATTGGTCATTATATTCACATCTGTAAGATTACATACTTGCTATAAACAATTCACTTTTTTCCAAAATGCCATTGCTTAAGTGGAAAAGCTAACTTTCTTTTTGTGCCACAAGGCATATAAGTAGGGAACAAAAGTAACATGCAGAAAAAACCCAGCTTGCTTTACTTGACTCTGTTTTCCCTCTCCTGGTTTATTGAGTTGCATTTTGGGAGACAGCTCGTTCAGGTTTCCTTAGCCTGCTTTGCAAAGGAGTTGGGAAATTAATGCCTGTGATGCAGTAGGTAATTAGGAAGTCTTCAGAACAGAGCTTGTCAAACCCTTGTAGACCATAGTCAGTGTCCTCCGGGGCTACAACTGGACTCGTCCATGACTGTGTGAACCACAGACCTTGCCAGATGCCACTGCACGAGCTTCCTCTGCCAGCTGGAGGAGTTGTTTATTAATATTTGAAGGATAGTGAAGGTTTTAAGTGGCTTTTCCAGGAGGTGTGAGCTCTGCAGGAGGGAAATTAATGACAATTTTCCTTTATTACATGTTACATTTTTCCTTCCTGTCTGGTGTGGAGTATGTCTGTGCAGTGTCTGCCAGCAAGCAGCCTGTGCTGCACTTGCCAGCACGGTTGTCTGCGAGGACACTCAGGACAGGGAGCACTGCAGCCTTTTGGCCCACTGGACTCTTCCAAAGGCTGTGGCACAGGTCTCTGTCTAAAGGGTGCTGAGAACTCTGTGTAAAATACACAACCTTTTCGCATACCTCTTTCTCTGCTGGTGCAACAAAGGTATTGATCAGAGAGGTGGCCTCTCCTTCCTTTTATTCCCTGTGTTCTTTACTAAATGTTACAGTTCTAATCCCAACAGCTGTTCCTGCTGCTGAACACTTCTGTGCTTTCTGGTCTTACTGACACTTAGGCCTTTGTGTCTTCTGCTACAGCCCCTTTGACACAGAGAACCTGTTTTTGTCACCTGGAAGCACTGCCAAGTTTTCTGTGGGTAGCAGGAAGAGCTCGTTCTACAACTGGACCCCACCAAATACTCCCAGCTTCAGAGAGAAATACTACCTGGTGAGTACGCTGAGGAAAGCAAAGTACAAAACACAGACCTAGGCCCTGATTTTTGGATTAGATTACGCGCTCAGAAGTGTGAGAACGGAGCACTCCAGGGCCTTTGCAGTTTATTTTGGGTCTTTGTTGTGTTTTTTTTTTTTCTTTTAGCCCCTATGCTTTTGAGTTCCATTTTAGATTTTTGTTAAAAAAAAAAAACAAAACCAAAAAAAACAAACAAACAGAAACACCCTGAACAACCCCAAACTCTGCCAAATATTCCTCTTGGCAGCTAGAATAGTAGGGATGTGAGCATCTGCTCTAATAGTCTATGCTGGGAACCAAAGTAGGAACCAATCTGTGCAGTAGCAGTGGAGCAGAATGGCATCTTTGAGGTGTTACATGAAACAAGCCTTCCTCTTCCTCAACCCCGTTTTTTGTCCAGTGTAGCCCAGGGGAATAGAAACCCTGTCCTTCTCATTCATTCAAGAGGGTTTTGGTTTAATGGCTGTTTTACCTGATCCTGTTAATTCTGCCATACATCTCAAATACTGACAACATCATTTATATGTTCCCCAACATCAAGTCTGTCAGGTTTGGCGTTGCCTCACCAGAGCAGCAGAACATGCAGTCCTCTTCAGAATGGTTTATTATTTATACAGGGTATGTTAGACACTGAAAAAGGAGCATTTCCTCTAACCATTCACATCTTGTCCTGAGCTGATGGGAAAGGAAATAAATCTTGCTGCTTGGCAAGATTCTTTTTCCAGAAACATTTTTTTAGCTGTCTCAGTAACTTGTACCTGAAAGGCCTAAAGCACAGTCACTAGACTCCACTTAGGTCACCCAGTAGGCGCTTTGTACTTTGTTTCAGTAGCTCCTGTTGTCCAGGCTATGCTGGCCTGGCTCCCTTCTGCAGAAGAGCCCTGTGGTTTTGATGGGTTTGGGTGTGTTACACTTCCAAGAACAGGAAACCGTAGTTCTCTGTCCTAGGGTTAGGTACTCTAACACTATCTCATGCTTCTCCATTGCGTATGTGCTCACTTACGGGTCTGTTTGCAGTCTGTCTTGCAACAAAGGCAGAACCAAGGGGATGTAAGCGATGAAGCCCAGCCTCCCAGCATATTCAGCTACTTGGCTGCCTGTGATTTTGAGGTACATGGGAGGAGCAAGCCTCACAACCCTGCGGAGACAAGTGAGGCGGACTCGTTCAGCTCTGAGGATCAGAAAGGGACAGAATCCAGAAATCCAACTCCAGCTTCAGACCACAGGACATTACCATTGGTGATTGTTCAGGAGGATTGTGCAGAAGAGCGACAGCATCCTCTCCCAAATCATACAACTCTAGATATCCTGAAGAAGACCCCGTGTGGGGATGGATTTCCAAATACCCCATCTAATTTTCTAAATCGTCACAAAGGTAGTAGAAATTCTTTCAACCAGACCAGAAATCGCTGTCTGCCAGAGCAAGAAGACATTAGCCAAAAAAGCTTGAATGCTGCAAATGACCTGAAGCTAGATGGACGTACAATGTCAGTTGATAAGACTCTCCAAGAAGTGTTAAGTTTGCTGAAATTACATGATTTGGGGCAAGCCCAACTGGGGAAATTGGAATACCAGGTTTCATCTCTGAGGGATAAATTAAAGGTAAGGTGGTGTCTTACTCTTGGTAGATGGTGTAGTTTCCACTGTTACTCCTAAAACTGTGGAAGTTCCGTGACCTTGTGGTGGATTTGCTTTAAGGATGTATCAATGGCACGTTCCCAAAAAGTACGTTTGGCCAGCAGAGGTCAGCCCCTGCTCAGAAAAGGCGGCGGGGAGAGCGAACTGCTCAGGAGACAGCCTGCAAATGCTGTGTGCTGATCACTAATCTGGGAAAGAAATAAAGAGGGCGTG
The DNA here is from genome assembly GCF_000690775.1 of Eurypyga helias. Classification (NCBI taxonomy): domain Eukaryota; kingdom Metazoa; phylum Chordata; class Aves; order Eurypygiformes; family Eurypygidae; genus Eurypyga; species Eurypyga helias. The sequence continues at coordinate 9,609 of NW_010270055.1, read as the reverse complement.
CAGTCAAAGTGGAAACTGGGCTGAGCAGCATCTGAGCTCTATGCCACAGCTTCTGCATTTTGGTTTGCTTCTAACTTTTTTGGATGTTTTTCAGATTTAGTATACCTTGAGATGACTTGTATCAGTTCACCAAAGCTACTGTTTCTCCAGGACCATCTAGCTTTTGCAGGCAGTTCAGTCTCTCTGACAAGTCGTATGATGCTGAAAATGCTTCTTTCTTTAGAGGAAAGGCCCTGGAGAAGAGCTTTCTGCAAGCAGTGGGTGACATTGCAGAGTTGGTAGCACTGTAGCACAAGGGGCTGGTGTGCAGAGTTGGGAGACAGGATACTGTACGACTTCATCTATGGTGACGGTAACAAAACTGCACTGACTTCCTATTCCAGTGCACCTGCTTTAAAAACAGAAATGAAAAACCCCAAACCGAGTGCTCTCTAAGCAGCCTTTCCAACGGGAGGGGGAAAGTTAGTGGCCCCATGAAATCCACTATTGATATCAAAGTTCTTGGATACTGTGTTGGAATGCAACAGACTCCTAAGGTTGCTACTTATAGATCTGAAACAGGAAATAAGTGAAAATTGCACTAATGGCAGAAATTGAAGAGAAAATCAGCTCTCCTACTGACCTTAACAGGCATAGAAATCCAAAAAGGAATACAGACAGATTAAAATACTGAAGCATATTTTGAATTTAATTAGCGACATTATTTTGGGATCAGATTGCTGTACCAAGAATTGACTTTCCTGGTGCATTAAGAATGAGATGAGAAAAGCAAATTGATTTGTTATTAAGAGTGATATGAAAACCAGCAGAGATCTCATGCAAAATGGCTTGATAACTGCAAATAACAGTATCCCATTTCATCAACAGCTAAAGACGCTTCCCCACAAACATTCATCTATGGAAAGTTTAATGGTGGAGACAGTACTGGAAAGTTTTGACTTTTTGAACACTGACTGCAGTGCTGATGAACTTTCATTATTTGGAAGCGTAAGAACAGCCAGTATCAGGTATGTACGTGCAGCACGTCGTTACAGGGGAGAAGGAGAGGGGTAAGGAGGGCTGCTCCCAGGAACACCTGCCGATACACTGTACTTGGCTACTTAACGGTTGCTCAGAGCTGCTGTTGGTATGAGCACCCAAACCAGAAACCAGTTCTGTTGAATGCTCTGAGATTCATAATTCAGAATACCTGCAGGAATGGCAGGAAACTCGCACTGCACTTAGGGAGGACATTGCAGAATGATAGCCCCAGGATGGGATGGAAGGTCTAACACGAGGCTGTGGGAAAGAGGCTTATTGGAATGATGCTGCACTGGGAGGGAGAGAGCTACGCATAACTTACAGAGCTCTTCTACCTGTTCTCTCTTTAGAATTCAGTTTTGCCATTTGCATGGCACTAGAACTGATGTCCCAGGGCTATGAGCCTGATCCTGGGAGACTTAGCACACTCTTGGTATTGTTGAGCTGGGAGAACACCAGTGGATTTGTCAGTTATATGTGCTGCTTTTGCAGTTCACCTGCTGCAAATGAGCCAGCAACTCAAGCCACATTATCTGAAAACATCTTGTACTGGTATTGATTGCCCAAACTGGGATTTTCCTAGCACATGTGGGATCAAGTGATTTGGTATTACTGCCTTGGAATGAGTTTTAGACATCAAGTCCTCACGTTTTTAAGTGGTGTTATAAAAGCAGTAAAAAATGCTGTTACCTGTGAAGTGCCACCTGTTTTGTACTTCTGCAACTTGTGTGAAGGCTACTACTGAGACCACACGTCTTGGTGTTTATTTAGTGATGACAGTTTTAACTGTTTCTTTTCTCCCCTCCATCTCAACAGCACGTACAACGACAACACGCTCCAGACCCTGAGCTGTGACATGAGAACAGAAACAAGGGAGGTAACTACTGGTGATGACAACTTAGACACACTTCTGATAACTCATCTGAAGCTGTGCAAGGGCCTTTTGCAGGTAAGGAATAGCCTGTGGGATTGCAGGGTGCTGGTTGTAATTGGCGGTTCTGGTCAGGGAGAAAAGTGATTATGCAGCTGGTTCTTTTATTAAAGCAGGAAGACTCGGAGTGGAATAGCAGATGAGTGAAAAGAAATGTAGTGTGTACATGTGTATGCACAGAACATGTCGTACATGCTGCTGCTTTTTTCTAGCCCCTGGGTTTTGCTGAAGCTCTAAGTAACGCCTTTGTGCCCAAAGCAGGGTGCTCATGCAGTAGGACGGGTTTGGGTTGACAGTAGGTGATCAGTTTTTTAATGAATGAAAAACTGCGATGGCTAGAAAGAAACTGGTGGCAAGTAGGGCAGGAACGAACTCTGCCCTCCCCTTGAGACCTCATTCCCCAACTAATGTTGGTTATAGTGCTCAAGGACGTTTATCATCCTCAGAGTCCCGGCTGTGATGAGGACGGGCAGCACAGGACGGTGTCACTGTTGGCACTGACTGCGGCACACTTGCCAGCAGACAGCGGCAGGGAAGGATTTCAAATGCCGGACAGCCTGTCCCAGCGTCATGTGATTTACTCATCCTGTTCTGCTGAGCAGCCGGGCACTCAGAAGTGACCTGTCCGTGCTGTGATGGGAGAAGAGGCCTAAGAGCAGCTGCTGTGTTTTCTCCCAGATTTTAGTAGTTTGATTTTAAGAAATAAATCCTCGTTCATCTTGAGCTTTGATACTGCCTTTGATTCAGCTACTGAGATAAACATGTTGCATTTCAGAAACTGAGGCCATCAAATGTAGCCCGGGTTGTCCAGGAGAGGATTTTGGAAGAAGTGTCAGAGCAGACACGAGTCCTGGGGGATGTCTTGGATATGTCTGTTGAAGAAAGTGAGTAACTGCATTATTCCAAAGCATGCCAGATGTGTGAGAGTTGCAGGTAACTCTGCTGGAGCTTCCCCATGCACATCAGGATCTCGTTCTGAATTCCTTACAGACATTCACACGCTTAAAACAGCTCTGATACCTGGATTAATAAAAAACCCAGGGCTCATCGTTTGCTTGTTTTTCCCCCTGCATGGAAGGGAAAGATTTGAAGAAGTTTGTCTCAAGGAAATAGTAGCTGAACTGGTGTGTCTTAGAAACGGGTGTCTCAGGTGATGGAGTTTGCAGTCAAAGAGCAGCAGAACAGCCTTAATAAACCCCTCTTTTATATCTCTGCTTTCACTGAGTAAGCAAACAGCCCAAATTCTGCACAGCTTTGCAAGCGGAGTTTGGTGTGTGGCTTTTCCCACCTCAGGCCTCCCCACTACTAAACTCTTCCACTGACTGTTGGGTGTGACAAAATGACACTGGCTCAGTGGGAGACTTTTGTTCTCGTCTTTGCAAATTTTAGTTGGAAGCATTTGCTGACAGATTTTATCCTGAAGGATGTGAGAATAAACTGTTCCCTGGATCAGAGCTGCAAAGGGCCTTTGGTACAGCGCGAGGTAAGTGGAGGAGTCTTAAATGCAGAACACGAGTTCCACACCTCTGTAGGTACGAGTGAGGAATTACAGGGCTTAAATGGTGGTGAGAAACCACAGGGTATTGCTTCAAGTGCTCTTCTGAAGCGTTTGGTGAGAGCAGGCCTGCCTTGGCCTGCGCACTGGGGTTCAGAGTTCTTCACCTGTGACGAAGACCCTCGCAAGACAGGATCATCCCACACATGCTGGGGGATGGCACCTCTCCTGGTGATGGAAGTGGAAATGGCTAAACTCGTAGAAAGTCCTTCTGAAACTTGACTCGGATGCTGGGATGAATGAATAACATGAGGCAGAAGAGCTGCTAGGTGTCATTCAGGTCTTGTAATGTCAGTTCAGGAGCTCAGCCCAGGCTTGGTAAAATCTGTGCTTGCAGGTGTTGGAGTACTGCAACCTCCAGCTTTGAACAAAACTCTGTGTGACTCAAGTACAGGTTAATGCTGACACATCTCTGGATATGCCATCTGGTGCCTTACTTGTCACGTAAAAGCCAAAATCTGCTGGATCCCACTGACTTTTTTTAAAATGTGATTTTTTTTCCCAGTTATTCAGAAGACTAAAAAGAAGAAGCACTATCTGAAAATCTGGAGCGAACTTGCAGAGCCTAGCAGCATCTTTCTCGCTTCAGCAGAAAGATTCCGTCATGCACTGAAATACACACTGATGCTCAAAGTGAAGGAAAAATACCCCGGTCAATTAGAAGCAGGTACCAATCCCATCCTTGAGTGCTAGGCCGCTCTGGCTTCATTTTACTGCACGGCTAAAAACTCTCCTTGTGCTTTTTAAAAATAAACTAAAGCTCTTACTTGTTTCAAGCAGCCTCCATCCAGCCAACCTTTCATTTGCTCCTTTTCCGTCTTCCTTACAGTACAGCAGAGGCTGCTAGAGCAGATCATCACCTGTGACGGGTTGCTCCCCTCTCCAGACCTCCAGAGAGAACTGGTTACTTTATTCCAATTCTACAGCTACCTGGAGAAACGCCGCGTTACCAGCCTGGAGAAACACGTGGGCAAACTTGCCAAAGAAGGTAATGGCGGTGCTTGGTCCCTCGCCTGAACCGCCCGGCCCCGCAGTGGGCTGCTGCTCCCCAGCTTACGACTCAGGGTGACTTTCTGAGCAGCGAACGCCCATGGCTCTGGTTTCTGTTTAATTCCCCTTAGGACCACGTAATGGTCATTAGAACAGAAAAGACGCTTCACTCCCGTAAATAACTCCGTGTGAAGGATGGGTTTGTCTCGGAACCCACCTTTCAGGGCCCCTGAAGTTGAAGCAGAAGCAAGGCTGGCAGCAACCTGAGCAAGTCTGTAGCTCTGTGTGACTCTTGCAGCTGCAGTCAGACACAGGCAATGGCAGTAACGTGTCAGAGGCTACTGATGTGCGTTTTCGAGCAGGGGGTAGCCACTGCCTTGCTGCAGCCTAGTCCAGCCTGTGGAAGTACCTTAAAACTTGGGACTAGTTTAAAGAAATCTTTCTTTTCTGAAGCAGACTAATACTGGGTGCATCTTTATTCTTATTTCGGTGCTGCTCACCTGGTGGGGGGCTAAGGACTTGTGTGTTGCTGGACAGTGAAAAAGACCTGACATACTCTTTGGGTTGAAACTCTAAACCCGGTGCCTGATTTCTTACTCTTTAAAAGACAGAGGGTTTGCTCTTTGACCAGTACAGTGAGATCTTTCATGCATGTTCTTCAAGTATTTTGCTTGACGGTGTTTTCCTTGCTGTGGGACCAGACCGCCTGCCCTAACGCCCAGGGGTGCAGGAGTTCTTTTGCACCCTGTGTTGTACTCCATGCCCCAGGGTCCCAAAAGGACCAGGGATCTCCCCGTGCCCCGACACTGTTTCACAGGGATCTCTGCTCTGCCCCGCCTGTGTTTCGCGGGGATCTCCCCGGCCCCCGACACTGTTTCACAGGGATCTCTGCTCTGCTCCTCAGACAGTCCTGGCATGAGGAAACGAAACAATGACACGGAAAGAAGACAGGGTGGTCAAAGGGACAGTCATCCCCATTTCCTTCCTGCCCAGCTTGGCTCGCTCTTGAGCCCTGTGAATAACGGCTTGTGGCTAAAGGATTAGGGAGGAGTTTGTCTTCTTGACAATGGCTTCCTTTGTCTGTCAGTGACGCTGGGTCCTTTCCCTTGCAGTAATGCTCATTGAGGAGCTGCAGTGCCCTGGGCGGCTGAAGACTCTTAAAAAACTGAAAGGAAAGCGCCTGAACAAGCTCCAGCCTCTGCCGCAGACTTTACGGCTACTTGGGATTTTACAGCTGGACGACAACCACCGCGTCAGCAGAGCGGCCACATCCTGCCTCTCCCGGGCAGCAGCAAACAAGAACTTCAGGGAGAAGGTACAGATGGCAGCTCTTACTGGTTTTTCATAGAATCACAGACTGGTTTGGGTTGGAAGGGACCTTAAAGATCATCCAGTTCCAACCCCCTGCCATGGGCAGGGACACCTTCCACTAGACCAGGCTGCTCAAAGCCTTGTCCAGCCTGGCAAGCATCAAAGTAGATGCTGAAATCCGTCGCAGCTGTTTTACCCCAGAATAGCACTGGTGTCCTCTCCGCGCTTTGTTAACCCGTCACCTAGAACCTAACCTACATCAGTGCTGGAGTGCCTGTGTCCTGTAGTCAGCTCCCGATCGGTAAACCCCTGCTTGTGTCGGTCGGAGTGCGAGTGCTCGACTGCCCTCACGCTGATCCAGCCTTTCTTCTTGCTCTTGTCATTCAGGCACTCTTTTTTTACACTGCTGTTTTAGCTGACTCTGATGCAAGACTTCAGCAAGCTGCGTGTTTGGCTCTCAAAAACCTCAGAGTAAGTATTTTCAGCTCTCCTTTTTCTGTGCACGTCCAGCCAAAACTGCTAGGTGCAAAAGCTCATCTAGATTTTTATTTTTTAAGCCGGTAGCATTCCTTTTTCAGTTTCCTTCTCTTTGGCATTAACGAACTCCTCGGCTGCCAGAGGATGAATGCTGCTGTTCCAAAGGCAGCAGGCAGAGGGAGCTGCAGGCATCTTGGAGTGTCCGTTTGATGGGAGGGCACAGTACAGTGGCAGAAAGGATGTTTCCAACTCCTGCAATATCGTCGGTGCTGAAGGACAACACGCACTGACGGGGGGGCATCCGGTGTGTAGGAAAACGAGCAACAGTCAGCTTTAACTATCGAAATTTAAAGTTAAATCAGTTCATGTTTTTGGTTTTAACAAGTTGGTTACCGTCAGACAATAGCAATAGTTTTGGTGCTGCCGTGAGAACTATCAGAAGAGATTTAAAGCTTTCCTACAGCCTCCAGTCTGTGGCAGGTCATTTTGCACACAGGGGATTACAGTGAGTAGTTTAGTAGTTACAAGCAGGGAGTCACGATAGGCCCAACAGACCGGAGCGTTGTTCTCCCAGTCAGACTGCAGAGCAGCTCCTGCCCTTGCACAACCCGCCCCAGCTCCTTCAGCGCAGGTTCGGCTCGGTCTGTGCTAACTGAAGGTACAGTCCCAAGCTCTCACACCCTTCCGTGCCCTAAAAGAGGAGCGAAAGCAGCAGAGATGAGAGAGCGTGCCCAGGAAAACTGACTGCAAGCTGCTACCCTGGGGAGACAAGAAAGTTCAGGTGTGGGAGGAGAGGGGAGCGTGTGTGTGTGTTTATCTTGCAAGAAGCGGTCACCACAGCTCGCTGAAACCTACCCCTGCAGCAACTTTTCCTTTCCTCAAACAGGGAGTGGAGAGCATTGAGCAGGTTGCCCACCTGTGCCAGTCTGGATCAGAGCGAGTGCGGAACGCGGCCAGGGAAACGACACTCTCCTTCGGTAAGTCTTCCACAGAACAGCTCCGGAGCGCGGGACCAGGGGCGGCCTGAGCACGCCCGGGACAGGGGGAGTGTCTCACGGACGGCTCCGTCCTGAACCACGCCACGCACAGGAACCAGAGGCTCCCACCGACGTCTGTAGAACCAGACCACGGCGGTTACTGTAGGATGAGGCGTTGAGAACCACCAAACTTCTTACCAAGGTGGCGGGTGGGCACTGAAGTGCTGCTGGCGTGCGGCTTAACAGCAGCACTGCCATCGGCAATTTCTCCTCCTAGATGGCGTAGGAAGGAACTTTGAACAATAAAGCCTCTTCCAGCTCCGGGATTTGACGACCGTTTATGTGTCAGAGCACCAACAGGCTCCTCAGGGCTGGTAACCGTTGCTGGCTGCCCACACCGAGTAGTTGCTGCTAACTTGGATGTTCCTACTCTTCTTGAAGTGGTTCCTCTCGGAGTAGCGGGGGGGTGAGGAGCACAAACCAGAGGGTTTATGCTGGTTCGCTGCCTGTCGCTCCAGCCGGGTTCGGTAGAGCCACAGCGGAGCTGGGCTGCTGAGGAAAGGCGAGTTCCCAGTTTGCTGCTGCTCCGTGCTTGGCCTCCTGCCGAGGCAAAGGAGAACCACCTGGGTAAATATCCCGAATGCCCAGAGGATCTCCGGTTTACCTGGGAGATGGTGATTTCCCTGTTCTCTTCCCAAAACCACTTAGACGTGTGCTGGCTTCTGGACAATCCCGGAATGTGCCTCACAGAACGCGTGTGTTACAAACCAGGTTTTCCAGCCATAACGCTCCAGGTGGTTACTCGCGTGGGGCTGTTTGTGGAATGCCTGGCTTTCCCTGCTGGCCTCTGGCAGTTTTGGAACGCTGTTGCCTTAGAGCCATGTCTGTCACTGCTGAGATCCTGTCGTGACCTTGTTCTGAGCTCGCCAGAATTATCTCTAAGGACCACGTGTTGGGGTGTCTCTGGCTGCCTTCTGCTCCTCAGCATGGGATCTCTCTCCTTCTCCGTAGGCGAAAAGGGACGGCAAGCCTTCGAGAAGATGGACAGGATCTGCTGTGAATTGAGGCAAACCATGCAGCAAGAGGCTGAAATTGAAATCACAGTGTTCTAGCGGAGGAGTACGAGGACCTAAATTGTCTTGTCCTCGCAGCCGCCTACGAGCACCTGAGGATTTGGGTTTGTCGGCATCTGGTTTCCTCCTGGCCAGCTCTGCGCACGCTGGAACGCGTTTCCTGTCTCGGCCCATGGCGAGGTACCGCGTGCTGGATGCCTGAACACAAGGATCTCCTGGACTACGGAACCGGGTTGTTCCTGGAGTGGAAATCCCCATCTCACTGAATTATCTGCCCCTGCTCCAACTGCAACTCAAATATGACCTGTTTTCCTACACCGTGTTTTACTCACTTGGCCTTTCTCCCAGAGGAGAGAACGGATCACCCCGACAGTCGGTCTGGAAACAGCAGATCGCTCACCGCACCTGCCCTGAGCGCAGTCTGGGAGCGAGGTGGCTTTA
>NW_010270055.1:0-809 GCF_000690775.1 Eurypyga helias | reverse complement strand
GGGAACGCCCGTTACTCCAGGGCTTGGTTTCTTCGTCGTCGCTGAAGCTCGGGGCAGGGTAACACAGGGATGGACGAGGTGACACGCCGAGCGCGCGCCCTCAGCAGCTCGCCCCCGGAGGGACGTCGTGTTTGCCAGGCGCAGCTCGGTGCGAGCGGCTTTGGTTTTAACTCACTCGTTCAGCCGCTGGCCGAGACTGCTCCTGTCGTTCGCCTGCTGCCGGGCTCCTGCCCCAGCGCTGCAGTCAGCGGAGGGCAGCCCTGGAGAGCTGCCTGGCTTCAGGTAAAACACTTGACGGGGTTTGGCGCACGTGCGTATGGTTTTAAAGGTGTTGCTTTTCAGTATTTATTTGTTGGATTTTGTACTGTTTTCTACAAGGCTAATAAAACAGTTGAGAGGAGTTCCCGCAGGTGCTCCGTCCTGACGTGCTGGGAGCGATGGGGGCAGGTACAAGGCCATAAACCCCCTGGGAATTCAGACGCGTCGTGGCTGGGCACGGTCGGCGTGTCACGCTGCCCGCGTCGTCTCCGTTCCCGCTGCGGCCCCGCGGTTCTGCTCCCGGCCTTCAGCCTGGGCGGAGCAGCGTGTGCGGGGTCGTCACTGCCGAGCTCTGAGCAGCCGTGGTGCTGTAGCAAAGGGAAACTGCTCCGCGCTCCAGCTCCGCTGCCCATTTACACGCTCGACGATAGGGAAAAGATGCTCTGTTCTCCCCTGCCCCCCCTTCCCCTCACCGGAGAGGGAAGGGGAAGAGACAGACCCCCTTGGCTGCGCTTTGCCGGAGCCAGGCTGCACGCGGGCGCTCAGGTGCC
>NW_010270054.1:14769-15059 GCF_000690775.1 Eurypyga helias | reverse complement strand
GTACAGCCCTGCTCCCCACCCCGGAGCGGCTCCTGGCAAAGCCGGCGAGCAGCAGCGCTGGGAAGCGATAGCTGTTGGGGGCCGGAGCCGAGTCATCCATAATACAATCATAAGGAAACGTACATTTTTTTTCCTGAGAGAAAATCAATGGAACTTTGCACTTTTCCTTGTAATATTTCCAGCCCGCGCCGTCAGCCGGAGTTCTGCTCACAGCTACACCGCCATAAATTTACTGCGAGTTAATGGATTCCTACAAAAATGAATGGATTTACAGCAGCGTAACAGAGCCA
>NW_010270054.1:12418-14729 GCF_000690775.1 Eurypyga helias | reverse complement strand
TACAGCGCGCGGGTGACCTTCAGAGCGCCGAGACCTCGCAGGGAGGAAGCAGAATTGCCTGGTTCCTGGTACGCTCTTTTGCTGGCCCAACTCCCACGGGGAGCAAAGCGCGCGGTCCGGCAGGTGTCGCCGTGCGTGGCAGGAGGGCCAGAGAGGCACCGCGGGGACGGCGGGCGAGCAGCGGCTTCACGCGCTGATGGAGAATGAAAAAGACTCTCTGAACTTGTCATTTTTCACTTCCCGCATGAAATGTTTTGGAGCCGAGTCTCTCTTAGCATCAGTGAGTAGATACCGTGTTCCCAGACGCGTGTCAGGAGCAGGTTGGTCAGCGTACGAGCTGCTCCGTCGCGTTTGTTACCACACAGCGCGTTTCGCGCTTAGCCAGGGGCTGGCCAAGTGCCTTTAGTCATTATCCTCAGACTTCGGGCAGTTACTGTTCCGACTCCCCTAGTACAGCCGTTTAATAAGAAAAGAACAGAAAATTGATGGGATCAAAAATGTTAAAGTCTTAATTAATGCTTTTAGCAAAGACTGACTGGAGGGGGTGGTTGTGAGAATATTAATGGGGAGTGAGCGAGTGCGTGGCCTGGTTTTGCTGGGAGGGGGAGGGGCTCTCCCAGCCCTGCCAAGCGCTCGGTGCCTGCTGCCCGCGGGGACACGGCCTGCGTCACCCCGGGGCTCTGCCACTGGGAGAAGGACCGCCAAGTGACCAGGCACAGGGAGCGCCAACGCGTGCGGATTGCCGATAGCGAGGAGAGCGCTTCGGTGAGGAAACGCGCTCACGGCAGAGGAAGGACGTGGCACTTTGTCACTCTTTGGGCTTCTGCAGCATCCGCCCCGGCAGGCTCACAGTGCTGCCTGGAAGAAACCCAGCAAGGCTCTACTCTGCTGAGATTGCTGGGGTTTAAAGATGGGAATCCCGATAAACGGAGCCAGCCGGGGAAAACAGTGGGTTAGATCCGCATCGACGACAACCCAGACCATGGCACTGAACAAGATGGCTTTTTTAAGGATCCATGCTAATGTCACTGGAGGGACTGGAACCTCCTGGTTTCCTCTGGTTACTTCCAACCTTTTTAATTACAGCAATTATGACCATGCCAAGCACATCAGAGTTATTTTAAGAGCCAAATCGAACTGTGCTGTAGGGTGAGTTAATGGATTTCTGTATTTGTTGCCTATAGATTTGGTTTCCTGTCACAGTCAAAATGTTTCCATAAGCCTCATATGGAAAATCATCTGTCGTTTAATACAAATGAAATGACCAAGGTCTTGATAAGTAACTCAGAAATGCTTACAGCTCAGTTGAGGATTATACTTTTCCCATAGGACATTTTGGGCATTTACTCTGGGGAAGACGGGAAAAGCTGGGCGTTAAGCTGTTTGTTTTTTATACTCCATGGCTACATCTGTCTGAAACTTGAATTCATCTCTTACCCTTGAAAACTGGTGACTCTGAGAGCGTTATGCAGGATGAAGAAACACCAAAGGGGCTCTTGTGTTTGCATTTTCTTGTCATTTTCCTTGCAAATCCAAAGCCATTGATTTTTTTAAAAAAAAAAAAAATGCAAAATAGAATTCTTAATTACTAAATATTTTTTAGGCTTGTAGGTCGCTCTGACAGTCCAGTAAGCATCATGACTTCTTTCGGGTTTCAGGATGGCCTACATCGTACCTAGGCTGGCTGGTATTTGGGCTGTCAAAGCCAGTTGTTTCAGCAGAAGGTAGCAGGATACTTTGCTGTCCACATGGTGTGTCTGTTATAATAGTTTTTAATTGCACTCTTTGTTAACAGAGTGCTTGTGTATTCTCAGTCTGTGGTAAACATGAGATTAGCTCTGAATTCCCATGTTAGAGCCTCTTTTCAACCTACGTGCTGTCATTTAGGTACACACCGCTCTGGACAGTTGTGTTTCCGTGCTTCCGCAGTCATCGGAGCTGATCCGAGTGAGTGATACCTGTCAGCGTGTCGTTAACCGGCTGTCTCTGCAGTGACAGACCCGTGTCATCGACCCCACAGCGAGAGCTGCTGCGCTGATGGGATGGGTATGAGGGGGGGCGGTGCCTGGACTCTGACACCCCCTTGGTTTGCCTCATCCTTCCCTCCAAGAGCAGCAGCACGGCGGGTTGCTGTGACCTCGACATGAGCAGCTTGGCCAGAGTTTGGCAAAGGGTCCGATAACGAGATTACCCCTGGGGACACGCGCCCTCCGACAGCGTCGGGCAGCCCTGGGCTGGGGACAGTCTGTGCTCCGAGACACACACTCGGAGATCGGATGCTGGGGCCTCCAGTGCATCACCAGCATGGTGG
>NW_010270054.1:7317-11926 GCF_000690775.1 Eurypyga helias | reverse complement strand
GGTGTCCCTGCCCATGGCAGGGGGCTTGGAACTGGATGATCTTTAAGGTCCCTTCCAACCCAACCCATTCTGGGATTCTGTGACAGGATGCTGTTGAAACACCCGGTGTTGTTACACCAAACATAAGTTGCTCTGAGCTCTGGAAAGCTGGAATACCTCATCAGTGTGCCGTGCTGCGACTAAGCCAAGCAGGGCGTGAGCTCGGGAACCTTGATAAACCTTCGGACGAGGACATGGTGTGCACATCTAAACCTGAGTCGGGCCAAGGAGTAACTGGCCTGTGTGATGGTCTGGCCCGAACCAGGTCCGTGAGCGACACTTGTTACCCTGAGGGGAATGCAGCCCTCCGGAAAGTGCACAAGGGAAGCTAAAGGCAACAAAATCAAATGAGACTATGAAAATGCACAGTTTGATCAAGGACACATCAGTTACTTTATGATTGTAACCAAATAACCTCACGTTGTGATTCATTTATGCTAAATCAGTGCAAGACAGTAAAAATACAGTCACTTGGTGCCACGAAAAATGATAACACTGTAATCCATTTATAGTGCCTGGATATAATTTCAATTTTTGTAGTGCAGTGGTACGAACGGCTCAAGTTCGTTAAACACACAGCAAGGTGCTAACTGCAGTCCCGGTTAAAAGGAACCTCTGTTTGTGCCCAGGTCGCTGGTTGAGCTCGGACTTTGTGTCAGAGCTAGCCGAGTCTCACCGAAGCCAGCACTATCCCGCAGTAATTAATAACGCTGGCCTCTCAGCCTCCAGAGAAACAAGCAGGGTTTGACATGACCGAGAACTGAAACTGGGTCCGTACCGGTGCGCCGGCCCTGCGCTGGGCTTGCTGACGCGACCACCTTGCGGATTTTCAGCACACAGGGAGAGGAGGAAGAAAGGCTGGAGAACCTCCAACCCCAGCAAAGAGTAGTCAGCAACACACGGCAGGCACCTGTCCAGATGTGAGCTGTAACGTGATTTAACGTTGGCACTGAGTAAGCGGAAGTCGATCCAGCTTGCTGCGGTGTCAGCCATGGGAAGCTGACCTGCAATCATTTTCAAGAACGTGAAATCTCTTTATTAACCCAGGAGTTAATTATTTTGAGACCGGAGAGGTCTTATGCTCCTTGACGCCGGACTAAGGCGCTTCACTACAGCAAGCCTTCTCAAACGCATGGAGCTCTGCTGGGTTCCAGAGGATTTGTCAACCTCATCGTAAACGTGCACGGAAAAGTCAGCCAAGTTCAGGCTCATTCCCTGGGTAAACTCAGACCTGGCCGCTGCATTTTTTCGGGGCAGAGCAGCACCGGAGACACCACTACTCACGTTCAGGGCCAGGAAAACGCCATGTGTTTCCCTTCACTTGCTGCTCGCCTGTTGCTGCTGGTGTTCACGGGCCTCTGGAGAAACAGCGGTGCAGCGCTGGGAGCGCGATTGCGACTGGCGAGGGAGGAGGGAGGGGGTGTGGGAAGCCCCAGGGGGCCAGTTACCCGAGGACACCAAACTCACCCACTGCATGTGCGGCCCCGGGAGCAGGAGACAGCCACGCGGCACAGTCTGCACAGGGGATGTGGCCGGTCGGTGCTGGAGCCGTTTGTTTTTATCCAAGCAACGCTTACCATTCCCAGCACAGCTGGATGGCGCTCAAGGAGACAGGTGAATAAGCAGGAGCAGCGTGATTTGCCACAGCTCAGGGTGTCACTCTGGTCTAAAACAAGCTTTGCTCGGTGGAGAAAAAGGGGAGGTGTTTTTTTCTTCATATGCTGAAGCAAGTACCAAAATCGGGTGTTTTCCCAAATAAACTCACTGATAACGATTTTCTCATGCATCCCTAGCTAATTGGGGTGCAATGAAGTGTGTAATTCAAATGCTGTTCAACCGAAGGGCTTCAAGAAAAGCTTGTCTGTGCCTGCAGACCAGGGTGGAGATGGTGGCTGTGACACCTGCCTCTGGGTAGGCTGCAGGCTAGCGCTGCAGGGGCACTGCTCGCTGCTCCAGTTGTGCCCAGGGGTGTGCCTGCTGGGTGCAGCGTGGGTCCTCCACGGCTGGTAGGGCATTAAATAGTCATCATGTACAGCGTATTTCAGGAGACGGTATTGTAACAGCGCAGGACTGTCGCGCATGCATTAAGAAAACCGGGACACAGCGTACTGTAGCGCCGCGGTACCGTAACTGTGGGGCAACACCAACCCCAGCACCTGCGTGGTGACTCCTGGCTTTTGCTGCACGAGAGAGATTTAAATAGTCACCATGTACAGCGTATTTCAGGAGACGGTATTGTAACAGCGCAGGACTGTCGCGCATGCATTAAGAAAACCGGGACACAGCGTACTGTAGCGCCGCGGTACCGTAACTGCAGTGGGGCAACACCGACCCCAGCACCTGCGCGGTGACACCTGGCTTTTGCTGCATGAGAGAGATTGGGTTTCTCTGGTTTGTTATCCTCCCTCTCTTTTTATTTATATGTCATGTATAGTTACGGTTCAGACGCTTGAGACAAAAGCCCAGCATTCTAGGGGGTGCAGTGCCCTTCAAGCCCAGGAGCACAAACCACGGCCTCTGGAAACAGCGACTGCACAGCAGGGGCTGTTTTCCACTTGCAACACCTCCATCTCGTTACACTGCAATGCGTTTTCTTACTTCTCGCGTGCCTGGTTCATGCAACCCCGCCAGGATGTAAAAATGGTTGCTGACAGGCTCTTTGGTTTTGTTTTATGCAATTTATGGGATGCTGAAAGTCTGCGAGTTACTTGACTGACACTTCTGAGAGTCAAAAACTTTCTGTATGTACTTGACTGAGATTAAAGTGGGTAGACTGTGTATAGCTGTATCCTGCGCTCAGAGTGGAGGATTGGAAGGCTTCCATTAAATTGTTATTTTCAGTTATTATTAGCTCCTAAATCAGTTAATATAATTTCTTCCCCACAGCGAATGCCCAGCACCGTAAGCCTAACTGCTGTATTTCCTATTGATCCATTTCCACAACCCGTTCAGTGAAGCAATTAACGTGATTTACAAGGCTGACCCAATATCTTAGTGGTTTAGTAAATCATGTTGCCGTGCGGGAGGTGCAGCGAGTTTGAAACTCGCAGCTCTTGGCAGCGCCAGCACCTCGGGGAGGGGGCTGCAGTGGGCGCCGTGCCATCGGAAGGGGCGCACGGAAATGCCTCCCCCGATGCACGGGGAGAACAGGGGCTCCAACTGGCGTGTCTGTTCATCACCTCTGTTCAAGCAGGAAGATTTCTTGCTGCTACCAGGCCAGAGCAGAATCTGAGCTGAACCTGCAGGTGATACCCCTGCACGGGCAACTTGAGCATCACAGAATCCCAGACTGGTTTGGGTTGGAAGGGACCTTAAAGCCCACCCAGTCCCACCCCCCAGCCATGGGCAGGGACACCTTCCACTAGACCAGGTTGCTCCAAGCCTCATCCAGCCTGGCCTTGGACACTTCCAGGGATGGGGCATCCACAGCTTCTCTGGGCAACCTGTCCCAGTGCCTCCCCACCCTCTGCGGGAAGAACTTCTTCCTGGAGCCTTCTCTTCTAGCTCCCTCAGACAGAGGTAACAAGGCAGCATCCCCCTTCTGTACCCCCAGAACTGCCCTTCCATGTCTGTGTGGGCAGCGAAAAGGGGGCAGCTGTGGAGCTTGGTATTTTTGCATGCAAGACAACGTGGGAAATGATTATTTCTAGCTTTTTTGGTTATCTTAACTCACACGAAGAGGACGACAACACGATTGCTGTTTAAATACCAGGGTTATAGAAGGGCTCAGTAGGATTCAGTAGTGTCAAGACAGAGATACACCGAGCCATGCCCCAGAGCCTCCTAAAACCTCTGCAAGTCCCTCTGGTAGTCTCACAGGTGACTCCTCAGGCAATGGGGAGGGTTCATTAAGACACTGTCCAAGGCACAGGAGCCTCTCTCATAACGATACGGCTTTCCTGCCTCCCCCACAGCTCTCGTGGGCTGGCGCAGGTTGGACTTCACGCGAGTGCCCAGGGGTTTGTTTCTGGCTCGCTGCCTGGGGCTGCGGTAACTAACGGGCAGCCCCGCGAGCAGGGGCAGGAGGACACCACAGCGGCGCCTGGGAGGAGGCGTAGCAGCCAGTCGCTGTAGCAAGAGCGGCAAATTAAAAGCACTGTTACAAAAAGCTGGTAGCAGCCCTCTTTCTCATGAGTAATGTGCATTGTACAAGCTGCAGTCTGGAACAAAAGGGATTGATGAGACTTCTGCAGGATCGGGGCAATGGCTGCAGAGCCAGGAGTGTGCCTCCAGGGCCAGCCCTCGTGGGGCTCGCGGGGTCCTGCCCTGGCTGGCCGCGCAGGGGGGACATCCCCAGGGGACACGCGTGCGAGCGGGAAGGTCCCAACCTCCATCCCGGCCGTGACGGGAAGGACAGAGCCCATAGCTCTGAAATCAGCCAGTGCTTGAGACACCATCGATGATGTCTCCGCTTGCAATCGCTGAGCAAGCCTCAAGCTCCCTTTCGGCATCCAGAACACTTTCTTTTCATTCTATTCTTTTGCATAATTACACAAAGAAAAGGAAAACGTCCTATAAAAACTTCAAGATTGAAGACGGTTGTTGGGTGAACTTTGCGGCAGACGTCATT
>NW_010270054.1:5217-7161 GCF_000690775.1 Eurypyga helias | reverse complement strand
GCTCCGAAACACAGCTCTGCAATTCAAAAAGAAGCGTGGGTAAACGGGCTGCGATCGCACCGAAGGGCAAGCAGGTATTCCTCCTCCGAGGCGGAAGAGGATAAAGGAAAACCTGCTTTGCCCTCTGCTGCCCGAGTGCTGATAATTCCACAGCTCAGAGGAGCGGGTTAGAGGAGCCTGCTGCGCACAGAGTGTTTCAGAGCCGAAATACCTACAGCCATGCCCTAATGCCACACCTGGAAGTGCGGATCAGGGCCTCTGTTCTACCAGCGCCACGCACCCAGCAGAGCCTCACACTGCCGGCGCCCACCACCAGCAAGCCCCCGCAGCTCGGGATTCCCGCGGGGGAGTGCGGCGTTCGCGGCCTGTCCCCCAGGGACAGCGATGTTCGACGGAAGCTTGACGGCTGCGACAAGCATGATGGAAAGCGGACACGAGGGACACGCAAACCCCCGCGCGCGCAGTGGGGTCACAGTCCCTGCACCCCGCAAACAGCCCCCCCACCTGGACATCTGGCTGGCTGCAGCGTTTGTTTTCTTGCAGAACGGGGTAACCACGAACCAGAAGGAGCTGGGCAGCTCCGTCTGACGGCCCTGAGCAGAGACTCGCTGCCCCGCGCCCCAACGGCACATGCAGCCTGTTCGTGACTACCAGCCACTTTGACACGTAAGCCAGTCCTTTCCTGGACACCTACCCGCGCATCCTTGAGCCTACCCGTCTCCCTTCATCCCGAAGGTACATTCCACCACCGCAGCATCCCTGTTCACGGCCGCGTAACTCTCGGGAAGCCTTTCAAACCACCCCAGCAGTTGCTCAGGCTGTTTGCTGACTAGGGCTCTGCACCCACCGAGCTGTGGCAAGGCGGAGGGTACCCTGGGTCCGGTTATAACCCCCCCAGCTGCCGTTCGGGGCGGTTGTAAGTCTGTGATTAGTTAATTCTGTTTAGAGGATCTGCCTAAATTAAACATTTTCTCTCTCCCATTCTCACCCACGCTGCTGTTTATAATAAGGTGCGTAACAGTCTCGACCGCCTGAAGTAAACGCTGGCAGGATGAAAGCTCTCCCCCTCCCACCCCTGCCGCCCTGTCCCACCACAAGCCGTGTAAATTAATCTCATGCTACAATTAACATAAACTGCTGAGGCAAATGAATTGGCATCTCCGTGTACATCTATTAGCCTCCAGCATTTCCTGGGAGGGGCTGTAATGTGATTGCCGGCCTGCAGGACTGCTCGCTCCGCAGCTGCAGCCGCATCTTTTAGGTGTATCTCCTCAGACACCCACCTGTCCCCGCGCCCTCTCAGCTTTCTACCCAAGAGACGGACAAAACGTTTTCTACTGCACCAGGACCTTGTTTCTTTAAAAGGCGCATAGTCCAGCACTGCCCTCAAACGGGGCTTTGGATCGCCTTTTTCTTCTTTTTTTCCCCCAATTATCCAAGCGATCCAGCAGTATTAACCCCCTCACTGCGCCCCGCACATCCCGGAAGGTCAGAAGAAACCAGGACACAGCCCTGGCGCCGACAGCCCCACTGCTAGCGCCGTGCAAGCAGCTGACCACTGCCCAGAGAGAGTGGGAGTCAAAGCCCCGGGGCGCTGGGGGCCTGTCACCCTCCCCCGTAGGGAAACCTGAAGCAGAAATGCCGAGAGACTCCCGAGCGCGTGGCTCGCTGCCCTCCGCTGCAGGCCAGAGAGGAGGCTCCGCCTGAAGCCCTCCTGACGGTTTGGGCCATGCTGCACGTCGTCACCGACGCCTCTAGATGAAAAGGTAACGTAGAGAGAAGGAACATCAGAAAGGGAAGTGCCGCCCACGCGCATTGCCAGCCGGGTCACCGCCGGGGAGACGGGTTACCCACTGCGTGTGAGCGGTGCGTACGTGCCACTCTAACCCCCTGGCACAGCAGGTACGGTACCTACTGCCCAGGCAGGCGCGCGGGGCTGCCTGA
>NW_010270054.1:327-5050 GCF_000690775.1 Eurypyga helias | reverse complement strand
CACAACGCGACGACCCTTTACTCGAAAAAAGTCTAAACACTTTTTGCTGAAAATCAAACATAAATTATTTTTGAGCCTAAAATATTTTTATTTATATTCTTTTTAAATTTTAATAGATTACCTAAATTTTACATACTTTAACCAAAACTCAATGAAACACTTTAAACCGTTCAACCTGCTGTAACTCCGATGACAATGACTTCATAATTTATCACTTTTAACAGGAATTTTGCATCATAATCCCTACCACATACGAGCCAACGTTAATCATGTTTTAAAATAAAATACTCAGCAAGACTGAAGCGAGACTCACAGAACAGCCAAAGGGACGCCTAGGAGACAGCCTGTCAAGGAATAGCACATGGACGTGGAATGCTGGTATTAATTCGTGTTTGGGAGCGGCAGCGGGGCCCGTCATCCTGATGGGCGTTTGGATCACTGGTGATCTCGGCATGCCGGGAAAACAAGCGTCAGCTGCTGGAGCCTCCTGACACCTTGTTACTGTTGGGGAGATGTTCATGTTTTTATTTTAAGGTGGCTACAGCTTCTTATTTTGATATAAGGGCATATCAATGTTTTTAAAAGTGGCCACCTCAACTTGTGGTGAAATTCAATTCCTCCAAAATCCTCCTCCCACTGGTAATTGTACTCTGATGCAGAAGAGGTTGGTGTATGGGAGAGCTGGAGCCCTGTATGCTAAAGAAAGCTGCAAACAGGCAAATTTCTTCCAATAAAGAAAACATAATGAAACTTTTTTTTCTTTAGATGGGGAACAATTAGTTGAACCCGAACAACACGCAGAAATACATACAGGAAACTCACAGCAGATGGGGGGCAAAAGCCGAAGGCGGCTACATGGGGTGTGGGAGGCGCCGGCAGCAGGCAGTGGGGTGCCCCCCAGGAGAGCTGCCGCAGTGCCAGCCCGGGCTCCTGCTGCCAGCCCCCAGAAAAGCCCGCTTGCTTCTTCGCATTTATTCAGAATCACGGAATGGTTTAGGTTGGAAGGGACCTTAAGGACCATCCAGTTCCAACCCCCCTGCCATGGGCAGGGACACCTTCCACTAGACCAGGTTGCTCCAAGCCTCATCCAGCCTGGCCTTGGACACTTCCAGGGATGGGGCATCCACAGCTTCTCTGGGCAACCTGTCCCAGTGCCTCCCCACCCTCTGCAGGAAGAATTTCTTCAGGGAGAAGAAGTTCCAAGAACTTCTTAGAACCTGGCTTTTAAGAAGACACTTCCTGAAAGCATTTTGGGGTTGCTACTCGTCTTCTGGTTTCTGTGCCACTAAGGTATACTTGGGCTATGTTTCCGAGCGCTCTCTCATTTCCTTCACTCACAGCAAAACCAGCCTTTTGGTCACCCTGAGGGGGCAGCTGCAGTTCCAGGCGACAAGGAGCCAGGACTGTACGGAAAGAATGAACCTTCAGCTGGAAACAACAGAGTATCAGCTGGGGTGGGGACACACATCTCACCCAAATCCTTGAGTTAAAGACGAGCGGATGAAGTGAAACCCTACCGGCAGCTTGGCATGGGGATAGAGGAAATCAGACCAGAGGGCTTGAAATGGAAACTATTTCCACCAGAACAGACATCCCTAGGGACCAAATTCAGCTGCCAATGCAGTTTGGCCAACAGGAATAACCTGTATTGATCCCGAGAGCTCAAACGCTTGCCGAGACGGCCCTTCCAGGGAATGATGGTATTTGTTTCTTGTCTCAATCAGCAGAACAGTAGTGATGGCAGCCCCGTCACTTTTTACACACAGCAGTTAATTTCTGTAATTCTGCTCATCCCTCCCTCCACTTCATAATTGCCATCTTTAAAAAACAAACAAACAAACAAAACAAACCATGCTGATTTTCTATTCTAGGTCCACCCAAACACCCTTAATTACCATCCCGGGTCACTCTGCACCTCGAGTGCTTGTTTTCCGTGACTGTCACTACAAGCTCCGTCTGTCACTGCCCCCCTGCTCACGCAGCTTTCCTCAGGGCACTGCTGTCACCCAGCTCGGCCACCTCTTCCTGGCGTGGCTGCACCCAGCAGCGCCGGTCGGTACAGCAATACAGCCCCCTTGTGCACGCTCACGGATTGCCTCGCGCTTGGGCCCTCGCGCAGGTTTTAGGATGATTATTTTTAGAGAGCAATAAATAAAGCCGTGCACAGATTTCACAGAATAAGAAATGCCAACGTTGGCACCTGTAACTTGGTGTTAATGATCTATATTAGTGTTTTATATCACTATAAACCTATCCCAAGGTGATTGGCTTGAAGTAAAAAGCTCCAAAAGTCTAAGACAGGCAGAGCAGGTGCTGCTGCACGTTCAGAAACGTGCATTATGATTGTTTTATTTGCATATTTCCACTTCATTTCATATTCCCGTTCTACCCATCCTTCCTCATTTCTCTGAGCCTTCTCTTTCTTATCTACAATCTGTCTCCGCCTGTTCCCTGGTCTCTCAGTTTCTTCGCCTAGTCCTTCCCATGTTTATTTGACGGGAACCTTGACTCCTGACAGAGCCTTCTTGCTGGGACACACTCACGCGCTGATCTTGCCCTCTCAGACATTACAGCCGAAGATAAATTGGGAAATGAAGATGTAAAGCTGTTGGAAGAGACTGCCTTCCCCAGGCACTAGTTTAGCCTGGATCATTGGATTTACAACACCAGCACCGCCAACACTGATTTGACTATTAATCCCTGAAGTGCCCTAGGAATTGCAGCATAAATCCAGTGAAGGAGCACTCATACGGCCCTAAAGACCCATAGCACTTACCCTGGTACTCCATTCATGAAAACTGATCTTTCCTTTAACTCAAGGAGCCCGTGCTTTGTAAAACCAAGAGATCTGCTCGCTGCGGCAACGTACGTAACTGCCAGGAGGCCTGTGATAAACCAATTGGTGCTCATGCCCAACACCCAGCCGAGACCGGCCCTTTTTGCTTTACACACGTACAGAGATCTACAGTTTCGTTCCCTGTCAGGGCTCCCCTCAGTGTGCCACAGCAGCACCCAACAAAGTCAGCGTGTTTCCAACACCCTGCCCCAGTAACTCGCTCCCTAAGCATCCTTTACCAAGCAGTGCTTAATTATCCGCTAAGCCAATATCCCCCCATGAGAAGGGCAGAAACCTCTCCTGTATCTGAAGGAACATCGTGTCTGAGCAGAGGGCAGGCTGAGCTGGGACAAGGCGGGCAAGGAAAAGGGTTGCTCTGGTTTCAAGGCGCCTCCGCACTGTACGGTGAGCAGGACTTTGTCCTGTCCCAGGAGGAAAGAGGCAGAGGCATACCAGAGAGGCTGAACCCCACAGCGAGTGGCATCTTCCTGATTTTGGTACCTCTGTTGCTAGAAATGCAGGGGCAGATTTTGAGCAAAGATCTCGCACTGCCGGGTGTGCAATTACAGGCACAGTACAGTGACATCTGACACCATTAGCCATGGGGAACAGCTGAACGGCAGCATGCAAGAGCCAGGTACCTGCAATGGCAGCGAGGGCTATGGCTGGAAAGGCCTTGAAGGACAGGTTGGGACTAGGAAAAAAACCCCTCCCTCCTCCCAAGAGAAGTGGGATGGGAAGAACTTTGGCAGGAGGCAGAGAGAGCCTTTGCTGCCCCATGGCCCAGGGAGCTCAGGCAGTGGCTGGCTCCAGCACAGCATTTCTAAATCCCGGCGGGGGGAGAGCTGCAGAACAAATAGGGCAACAAGAGGTGGAAGGTGAGGGGGCTGCAGAGTGGAAATGGATGTCCTAGCCTCTACCCTAGCAACTACAGGGTGAGGGAGAAGAAGGGAGGGTCGATGTATTCAGGCTGCCAAACGAATGTCCAGACTCTAGAGCAATGCTGTAACTGTGTGAAGGACACCAACAAATCAACCCTCGCAACACCAGCCCACCGACTCAAGTGCTCGTGACCACCCCAAAGGGGTGCATGACTGGAGAAAATGAGGCGGCCTGCGCTACAGATGGCACAACCGCTTTTTAGAAGAGATTTCCCCACGATCGTAACTCAAATATCTGGCGTTCAACTTACTTTCTCAAGTCAGAAGATTTGGTAGCATAAAAGAGATAATGAATAGCCAGGTTTTGTTATGTAAAGGCTGTTTCTCTGACTCCGACTAGAAGTTCTGTTAACTCTGCATCCGGATCCCTGCTGAAATAAAGCTGTGACTTGTGCAGTAAGAGTGACATGACCGGATGCCCAACGGAAGGTCAAGGTACTAAACGGTCCCTATCTAGGTAAATCTAACTGTACCCTGGGCATAGCTTCCCCTTGGTGGAACCTCGTGGCTGTGACGAGCAGCATCACTTCCCTGCTTTGCATTCTTTTGTTCGGACCGGGACCTTTGCTACGGCTGCCCTCTAAACCCGAGCCTGGCAGGGTTTGCCATTTGCCAGGGACACCGAGGCCTTTGGAGCCCCAGCGCCAGCCACATCGGGCACAAACCCGGAAACGCTGGGCGGCTCCTCTGCCCAGGGCGCGAGGGTCTCGGTGCCCTCTTACCCACGCAGCCTCCGAAATCCGGCCTTAAGGCTGGGATTCCCTACCCCAACCAGCAGCGGGGGGACGGTCAGGAGATGGCATGTCTCAGAATCCCAGAATGGTTTGGGTTGGAAGGGACCCCAAAGATCATCCAGTTCCCACCCCCCTGCCATGGGCAGGGACACCTTCCACTAGACCAGGTTGCTCCAAGCCTCATCCAGCCTGGCCTTGGACACTTCCAGGGA
>NW_010270054.1:0-237 GCF_000690775.1 Eurypyga helias | reverse complement strand
AGCGTAAACTCTCTGTAAAAGCTTTTTAGGAAGCAAAATCTCGCAATTCCCAGCTTTGGCAGCCCTTGTCGTGCAGGCGTCAGGCAAGGCCAGAGCGAGGGCTGGGCCTCCCGCCAGCTGCCTACGCACCTCCACGGCTTCCCAGAGCAGCCGAGGGTGGCGAGGGCCGTACGTGACTCCTGCGAGGGCCGGTTCCGGGCGGCCCCTCAGGCAGTCGCCCCGCTCGCCCCAGCCCGG
>NW_010270053.1:0-4484 GCF_000690775.1 Eurypyga helias | reverse complement strand
CCGAGAGCAGGGAGAAAGAAAATTCTACCACTCCCCCCTCAAAATCAGTCTAACAAAGCTGCTACTCTGCTAAAACCCTGCCTTGAAACAAACAAAAGGAACTATCAACAAAGCTATCTGCTAGCCCAAAACAACCCTAACCCTCACCCCCTTCCAGGTCACTTTTGCACCTTGCAAACTGCACGTGCTCCCAGCCTGCCCATTGAGCTTGATGTGTCATGGAATGGAACAAGATCCTTTGGAATGAAGCAAGATCTATTGGCCACTGTGGGCCGGCCAGCTCTCTGTAAGATACCAGCTTGTTCCTGCCTGAAACCAGCACAGTATTTTTATTCCTAAAGGACTGTGAATAAGAAAGATGAAATAGAGATTAAAATGAGATTTTTTTTTCCTCACTCTCTCTTCCATAATTCATAATTTAAGCTTCAAGCACCCATTACCATTCAATTATCCATTACAGCATGGACAGTAAACAGGAAGAACTAGAGGTCTGTGTGCAGCTGCAGGGCTACAGCCTCACTGCAATTATGGCGATGTACTGGGATAGCTCATGACTGGAGTGCTGCAATATACGGATACAGGCTCATTAGGAAGGACAGGCTGGAGAAGTGAGGAGATGGAGTTGTCTTTTGTATGAAAGATCAGCAGGAGTGCATGGAACTCTACGTTGGGATGGCAGATGCACATGGTTGATGTTGTGATAGGTGTCTGCTACAGAGCACATGCTCAGGAAAAAGAGGTAGACAAGATCTCCTTCAGACAGCTGGAATAAGTTTCACATGCCCTGGTCCTCATGGGGACAGCCACCCTTATATCTGCTGGAGGGTTAATGAAGCAGATATTATAGGTTAATGAAGATTAGAGCACCATCAGCTGCAAGACACCCTTGGTTAACATAGTTGTATGAAGAATGGTTCTTGGTAATAATTTGATTAAAAGAAATTCCAGGAAATTCATGTAGTGCTACATGATACTTCCTGACTAATTTGGTAGAAACTTTAGCACAGCATGATCCAATTAGACCACTGTTTAATGAAAGGCACCTAGTTACCCAGCGTAAGTATTCCATCTGAACACTAAGTAGGTGCAGCGTAGGGTATGGAAGAGGAAGAAACTGTTTTCCAAGCACACAGCTAGGTGTAGTCCAAGCTTTCTTGCAGATTCCTGCCAGTAATGGAGAGGATGGGAAGAGGAATGGAGCTTGAGAGATGATGGCATTTAGTTCCCTTAGTGTTTTCTGGGAATCATGAATGAATTTTAGGGGTCTTGTGGAGTCTCACAGCCACTGACTGCTACTTAGCAACATCTCCAGTTACCAAACCCTTTTCCATAGAGCTGGCAAACAAAGATTCCCGTGGAGTGATTTTTTTAAATTATTCCATCCCTGGAAAAAGCACAGGAAAACTTGTTTTCTGTTTGATATAGAACCTTTCTTAAAGAAAATTTAATTAAATTCTGTAATCCTATGAGAAGCATTTATCTCTGCCATTCAAAACATCTCTGTTTTCCTCTATTTTCTCTACATAACTTGAAAATACTCCAGGGCAGAGTGAGAGATACTCAGAACCAAATTACCTTGTGTCTCAGTGGCAAAAGCACTTTTGCAGAAGGTGGAAGATCCCAGTTCAAATCAGACAGAAAGAGTGCTGAACTGAGAGATACTGGGTTGCCCAGGACTACACTGTAAACCTAGTTTGTCAGTCACCCAGCTGGGTGATTACTGGTGTCCACACCAGCTAGCTGGTTTTGCAGTGACACAGAGTGCTTAGCCTGCAAATTCATATTTATTGAAAGAATGATTTTGCCAAACCAAAAAAGATTCAGCTTGTGCTCATAACAACCATTTTCTGTGTAATGACTAACATACCCGACTATGCTGTTTTTTTCTGGAGGATCTTGTCAAGCCTGTGCTCATCTCATTCTTCTTGGTAAAGCTTCTTAATCATGACTGGAACAGTCTGAGAATCCTTATCTAAAGTGCTCCAGGATGCACCACTTCTGCCTATGGCCAAACAGTCATAGCAACCAAAGACAGAGAGTAGGCATAAAGAAAAGAGAAAGGATTTTATAGGGTGAGAGAAGGTCCCATATGTGAGGGGATTACCATTAGCAATATCAGCGGTGGTGTACCACTTCGTTGCCTTTTACTCCAGTTCATATTGGAGTTCCAGTATGGCTGGCACGTCAGCACTCAGTGGCAGTGTGACTTCATTCAGGCCACGATAGTCCACTCAACCTCCAACACAGTCAATTGTTGAGAGCTCCCAGACACACCAGAAATACTAATGGGTTGTACCCCTTTATAGTCTGATGGCATGAGGGTACACTGTGCACCTGTGTCTACTAGAGCTCTGTATTCCTGCGGCTCTGATGTGTTAGGCAGGCCATCGAATCCACCCAGGCAAGTAAATACCGTTGTCCCTTTCCTCCCCCTGGCTGGAGGCAGGGCCACTCTAATACTGACATGCTTCAATCATGTCTTGAAGGAATGGATTGGACATGGGAACAGCAATTTTCCTGGAAGAAATCCCACTGGTGATTTTTTTCCCTTTCAATTCACATACTCGTTCCTCTCGAAGCAAGGTAGGTTTTCTTCCATCCCACCTCCTCATGCCCTCTCTGTGGTCTCACAGGTAAAAACCACAGAGTAATCCATGGTGGATACCTGCTGCATTCCTTTCTTGGAACAGAGGAATGCTTGCTTGTGATAGCTGAGACACTGGCTGGTGCAGGTGGGGAGCACAACACATATCCTGTTTGGATTGCTTAAACTCTTGAGACAGTGTCTCTACAGCTGAGACACAGGCCTGTATGGAGGAAGAGAGACTTTCTTCATATTCCCAGAATCATGGAATCATCTCATCCACTGTCAGTGCCTCATTGTCTTTCCAAGTTATTATTGCAAGCAACTGGCACACAAGGATGGTGCACTCCACATTAATTTCCACTGCATAGGTCATGGGCATCAAACTTCATCTGGATCTGTGGGTACCCGTGCATTGTTCAGGTCACAATAAATTATCTCTAGCACAGCTCATTCCCTCAGGTACTGGATACCTTTCTCCACGGTGGTCCATTTGTGTGGCTGATGCGGCACCCTTTCCTTAAAAGGATACCTTTCCTTCATGCTTGTCAGGAGTCATCTGCAGAGGTTTACATTTTGTGTCCCTCCAATTGCTTTGTTGATGTCCCCTTTTCTGGCAAGTTACCCCAACTGCTTGGCTTCTCTTCCTGCTTAACTCCGTGGTACTGGCCATGTTATCCCAGCAGTGGAGCAGATAGGTGATAATATGTTCACCTGGACAATGTCTGAAGTACAAGATATTCTGTAGCTCCCTCAGGGATAATGTTCGAGTGATTACTACTGCTTCATCATCTGCCTCTGACCCTTGGTATAGCCTTGCTCCCATCTCCTTCTCATTTGTCTCTGTCTCTTGGGACAGCCCTGCTACCTCATCGTCCTATATGAGGCAGACTGATTTGTGTGTTCATTACTTTTTCTATACTGGGGCAACTGACACCGGCACTGGTTGACACTGACACTGACGATGGCACATGGGGGTTTGTTGGTGTGAAGCCGAGGTAGGATGTAGAGCTGCATTTGGAGGTGGACTTGCCATGGTAGGAGGTGACATGACCGTGGTTGTAGTCATGTGGGCTTGGGCTGCCACCCTGCCCTCTGCCTTGCTTCTCCCTTCGTGTTACGGTGATCTGGTTGACTGCACAGAGTCTGCCTCTGCCCTGAGCACCAGTAGCAGATGGGGCAGCATTTCCAAACATTTACTTTACAAAAGATCAGGAGGACATTCAGAAGTGTGCTGATCCCTAACCATAGGTTATCTCAAGCCCATGAAAAATTGCCAAAATACCCATACATTTTTGCCATTGGTCTGAGACAAGAGGAAAAAAATTGGAATAATTTCTCCACATCCACCCTAGCACCGGATAATCTCTCTTCTATAGGCTGAATCCCTAAGGAGAAAAAGGGAAAGGTGTAATTATTGAAAGCCTCCAGGAGATAGCTCACAAAGTACCAGGGTGCTGACAATATTAAATATAGATATAGATACAGGATTCCTCCCAACAGCAGTAATACGTGGAACAGCCTAACAAAACCCTTCCACCTGGTTTGAGCATATAAGATCAGTATAATAAGCAACACATAAGGCAGTAGGTCCCACCATTCTGTTAGCAGTTTAAAGAGCTCTGAACTCAATGTCCTGATCTGCCAACACCACATCACTGTAATGAATACTCATCACACAATAATCAGGTCTGTTCTTATCTCAACTTCCTCATGCCCCACGTTGGGCACCAAAAAGAGCTGTCATGGTTTAGCCATATTCAGCCATTAAGTAGCACACAGTCACTTGTTCACACACGCTTCTTCCCTACCCTGGCCCAGTGGAGGAGGAGAGTCAGAGGAAAAGACAGGGAAAGCTTCTGAAGTGTAGATAAGAACTATTTAACAATATAAATGAAAA
>NW_010270052.1:0-20766 GCF_000690775.1 Eurypyga helias | reverse complement strand
TATGATTCTATAATTCTATGATTTAGCCATACCTGGTAATTAAGTACCAGACAGTCACTCTATCCCCTCAGGATCAGAGGGAAAAAAACAACCAAGGAAAGCTTGTGTAAAGTTGAGATAAAATCTATTTAATAATATAAATGAAATTTACAGTGATACTAACAATATTACTACTAATAAGTAATTAAAAGCAATAGAAAATAGAGCATATGATACAGTATCTCAGCACCTGTGGACCGACAGATTCCAAAACAGCAAGAAAAATCCGAGTGGAGAGAGAAAAAAGCCTGCAACCCCAAACCCAAGAGCTAAAAGAAAAGCACTGATCCCCCAGAGCACCCTAACAAAAGAAGATGCTTCTCTGCTAAGAGCCAACAAGAAGTAACAAAAGAAGCTATCAGTACGGCTATCTACTAGCCCTAAAGCCTAAACAAATCCACCCCCCCTCAGGGCCACTTTCCTGCCTTCCAAACTGCAGATGCACCCAGCCTGACCACTGAGCCTGATGTATCATGGAATGAAACAAAATCCCTCGGCTGCTGTGGGCCACCCAGCTCTGTGTAGGAGAGCAGCTCGCTCCTGCTTGAAACCAGTATACAACCCTCCAGTTGCTACAGGCTTTGGGACAAGTGGCATGAAAGCTGCCTGGCAGAAAATAACCTGGTTATACTGGTCAATAGCCATCTGAATATGAGCCAGCAGTGTGCCCAGGTGGCCAAGAAGGCCAATGGCATCCTGGCTTGTATCAGTGTGGCCAGCAGGACTAGGGAAGTGATTGTGCCCCTGTACTTGGCACTGGTGAGGCCACATCTCCAATACTGTTTTCAGTCTTGGGCCCCTCACTACAAGACATTGAGGTGCTGGAGCATGTCCAGAGAAAGGCAACAAAGCTGATGAAGTGTCTAAAGAACAAGCCCTGTGAGAAGTGGCTGAGGGAACTGGGCTTGTTTAGCCTGGAGAAGAGAAGACTCAGGGGAGACCTTATCCCTCTCTACAATGATTTGAAAGGAGGTTGTAGTGAGATGGGTTATTTCTCCCAAGTGACAAGTGATAGGACAGGAGGCAATGGCCTCAAGTTTCATCAGGAAAGGTTCAGATTGGATATTAGGAAAAATTTCTTCACTGGAACAGTTATTAGTTATTGGAATGGGCTGCCTAGGGAGCTGGTTTGGTCACCATCCTTGGAGGTATTTAGGACGCGTGGATGAGGTGCTGAAGGACATGGTTTAGTGTTGGTATTGACAGTGTTAACCATTGGACTTGATGACCTTGAAGGTCTTTTCCAACCTATAAGATTCTATGATTCTATATTTTCTCTCTCTTAGCTTGATGGTAAAGAAACTCCAGCTTCTGGTTTGCAGACATATGCTGCTGGATTCTGTTCAATATAAGTCAGAATAGATTGTTCTGCCTGCATCAACTCTGTGGATTTAGTGAACCTTCAGCTTGAATGACTTCACAGTGATTTTCTGTGCCCCAACACTGTCTAAGTTTAGAACTGAAACAAAAATTCATGTAACATCACTGTAGGTACAAACCTGAAAAGACAAGTATAGAAATAGAAGAAATTAAATACTGCATATCTATCCAGTTGCTTAACCTCTTGTCTAAGACCTCAGACTTACTTCTGCCTTTTAAATTAGTGTTTGTAACCAAACACATTCTTACCATTGCCCTCTGCTCTGAACAATCTTTTCACGCATTTCTTAGGTAGGCTCCTTTGGAATAGGTTTTGGGATACAAAATTAAATTCCTTTTAATTGTTCTTTGGGAAGCCATGTTCTCTGTTTTGGGGTTTCCTGGCAGTTCTACTTGGCTAACTGCTCACAAACAATATAGAGATTTCTGTTTATACTTAAATGTTATTAATTTATACATAAGTTGTGTGTGAGATGTCACAGGCGGGATGCTAGAACAACCACAAACCCACAAATGAATGGTTTTGTAAAGAGTAAATTAATTTTTGTTACCTTGCCAACTGGGACATCCCCGAAGCAGCAACCGGGCAGAGGCACTCAAGTGGGAATGCAGGCACCGTGGAGTTTGGTCCTTGCTAAAGGATCACCAAACCTGCTGGTTTTGTCTGAATTTCAAGAATTCATGAAAGCATATTTTTAATATTCTACTTTGATTTTTCCCAAAGCAGGGAGGAATCTCAAGCATGTTAGTGTGCCTCTAAGTCTATCACATACCCATGTTATCTAAACACAGACATTCTACTTTTCCAACACACAAGGCTAAACAATTAGTATGATATATGTATTTTTCTACACTTCAGCTACAAGTCACTTGAGCATGTTTGCAATCTTCCTTGTCAATCTTCTGTTATTCTCTGACAAGTGGTCACTTGGTATTTTGCATGTTCTAACTCTCAGCATCTCTGGAACAACACTGGCACATGCCATATTATTAACATAATTGGCTGGCCCAGTTAGCAGTGTGTTGTCTGGTCAGGATATGAAGACAAAATCTACCTTTCCCAGATTTACTGTGAGTTCATGTCGTATAAACCGTCATTGTGTTTCCTATATAACGCTTCATGTCGGAATGGTTTCTTGTGATTGTTCTCCTCCTTTCTATATAGTACAGTTCATAACTAAATTAAGTAGATAAGGTGTCAATAGCTATTATCCTCTTGCATTTGTAACCAGGGTTCACACAAACCATCTGTTGCTGAGCCTTTAATTCCTAGTGTGCTCTATTCTTTCCCTCCTCTGTCAAAAGGCCAAAAATCCAAAGTCCAGCATTTCTCTTAAAATAAGTTTCATCTACCTCATGTGTTGCCTGCCACAGACTGCCATTTTTTGAATAGTTGGGGTGATGATCTACATGTGTAAAAATTCTCCTTGAGAAATTCGTAGCATATAATGTAGCTGCTTTGGACATTCTTTGACAAAATAACTGATCTCATAATGCATAGAAGATGATGTCTCAGTCTGATCTTTAATGGGAACAAAGAGATCTATGGAAGGCTTTTCCTTTGGTCCAGCTGTTGGACCTTGGCATATATTATTAACAGAAAGGTATATAAATCTCTGGACTTCTGGCTTATGTGTACACTTTCACTGACTTGTTTAGAAATTAATTAAATCTATTTTTATGCTGAGCATATTCTGGGTATTGACAAATGCTTTGTTTCATTTTTATACATACAGATGTTTGAGTCTTAGTGCCTTTTCACTAGGAGCCAGATGGAACCTATCCAAGATACAACTAGTTCTGCAGAGCCTTGGCACCTGACTGCTCTTATATTGTCAAAAACCTCAGTAGCTCAAGGTCCTTTGAGAGCATACACTGCTGCATTTACTGACTTCTGGCAGTCTGTTTTCCTGTGGTCTGTGCCTAAAAAAAAATGTTACTTTTTCTTCTCTAGGAATGGAAAATTGTAGGTTCTTGCTACAAACTGTATTTGTGTGATTTTCTGATATTTTCTGATATTCTGAGATGGTGGACTTTTATAGATTAGGCATGATGGGGAGCTTTCCTATGGTACAGTGTTCCCCAGTTACTGAATAGGTTTAATGTGGATGCCAGTAACTCTTGAGAATGTTTATATCAATGAGCTCTGAAAATGTTCAGTTCTGTGCAGGTCAGACTAACAGATAGTAATTTTCATAATTCAACAATTATTTGGGATTTTAAAACAGCCTATGTGCATAAAAGTATTTAGTGGTCTAGCTGATGCCTTCAGGTTTGCTTTTCTTCTCTTTTAGCCATACCAAAGGTGTATCAGGCGTGATGAGTTCTCAAGGGGTTACCCAGTGTGTTCAGGTCTCACTGAAATTGAACAGATGCTTTTCAGCTTTGTTGAAGCTAGGTTCCTAAGAAATTCATTAGCATTTTACATGAAAATCCCTTGGCTTTAGAGTTGTATCCAGGTGACAGTGGCAAACAATGGGAAATGCAGTCTTTGTTTCATATGACTTATTTCCTTGTTTATTTAAAGCTATGTTTTCCTTTTCAGGTTTTTTATGCACTGATGACTATAATCCTGTGGCTTATCCCATTGTGGATTGCAACAAGTTGGTATGTGCAATGGTTATGAGAAAATGTGGTGCGAGAGCTTCATGCTGCATCTCCGACTTTTGGAAGCTCTATTTTGCAGAGAATTTTAACTGCCCAGCATGGGATGCCTGCTGAATGCTAAAAGGAACTTAATAGCTTCTACTTCCATTTCCTTATATCTCCATAACATGATCTTAAATGTTCAGATACGTATGGCAGTCTAGGTCAGGCACAAAGGGACTGATCATTGTTGAGAGAATTAAATCATGAGATAGCCAATTTTCTGGAGAAAGTGGCAGTGCTCTGGCAATAGGGAATACTTTGAATCTGTGAAAGCTTGTTCTGAAGTGACAGAATCAATGTCCATGACACAGATTTGAATGCTTTCCTATTAGGCAGTCAGACATGTTGCTAGAGTACCAAGGGATCATCTTAGCTAATCATTGGCATTACCTGTGACAGGAGTCTGTGAGGCCATAAATAACTTACCCTAGCTATTTATGTGGAAAAATGTTGTCAGATGGAGTTGTTCTTTTAATGTTTTACAAAGATTCAGATTACTCCTTACCAGAGCACCAGATATTCAGACAGAGCAGAAACACCCTGGGAAATGATTCTCACTGTTGAGATAAGTTTTAGTGCCTTTGCCAAATGATTCTCTCAGTAACATCATAAAAAACAGAAGGAATTGGTGAGAATACAGGACCTCTCCAGTATGGTTTAAAAATACCATAATGGGTTAAATGATGTCTGAATGGTGTCTGACCTGCAGCGCAACTGAAAATCAATGCTACTTCTTCATCTCATCATGATGACTATACACTGCAGCTCATGTGCACAGATGTAACAGGTCCAGTACTTATTGGCATTGTTGGATTTACTGTACCTGTCCAGATCAGCTACTCCACTGTACATGCACATATTTAAAACACATTCCACTCCCCAGCTTGTGTCTGAGGGCTTGGTGGGATGCCTGGATAATGGGATGAGGCATCCTTAGGTTTTCATGTATCCAAACCAATGCATAAAACCTGCCAAACTCTTCTCTGGTGGGGATAAGGTGCATGGACAATGGTGGTTGTAGCTTTCTTCCAGGCAATATCTTCCTGACAACCCTGTGGAGCTCCACCTGTTATGGAGAAAGATGGCCTGGTAGATTATCAGATAGATGCACAAACATGTTATGAAAAATACGCACACAAAAATCTGTATTTATATTAAATCAGCAAAATTAAAAAAAAAAATACAAAATCTTACTCCCACAGACAGAGGATCTTTTAAAACTAACATTTTGAATTTATGCAATTTACAACAGAGTGTTAATGCTACACTAATAGAAAAAAAGGAAAAAGAGGTTGCATACTAATTAACTAAACCAAGTTAAAATTAGTCTATGAACACCACTGGGTAGATTCTCAGTTGGGTAATTGTTTAGTTCTATTGATTTGATTAGAATTATTCCTTTATAAACTGGGTGAGTAATTCACTAAGATTTTATCTGTGTACTAAAATCAACACCCAAAGAAGTTACCAGGGTTGGGTAGAGAATGGAGAGAAAGCAGCCCTGAGGAGAAGGACTTGGGGGTACTGGTGGATGAACACCTGAACATGAACAAGCAGTGTGCACTGGCAGCCCAGAAAGCCAACTGTATTCTGGGCTGCATCAGGAGAGGTGTGGCCAGCGTGTTGAGGGAGGTGACTCTCCCCCTCTACTCTGCTCTCTTGAGACCCCACCTGCAGTGCTGCATCTAGCTGCAGAACCCACAACATAAGAAGGATATTGACTGGTTGGCGCGAGTCCAGAGGAGGCCACAAAGATGATCAGAGGGCTGGAGCCCCTCTGCTATGGGGACAGGCTTAGAGATTTGGACTTGTTCAGCCTGGAGGAGAGAAGGCTCCGGGGAGACCTTACTGCATCCTTCCAGTACCTGAAGGGGCCTACAAGGAAGCTGGGAGGGGACTTTTTACAAGGGCCTGTAGTGACAGGACAATCGGTAAAGGGTTTAAATTGAAAGTGGGGAGATTTAGATTAGATATCAAGAAGTTCTTCACGGAAGGGGGGGTGAAGCACTGGAACAGGTTGCCCAGAGAAGCTGTTGGTGCCCTATCCCTGGCTGTCTTCAAGGCCAGGCTGGACAAGGCTTTGAGCAGCCTTATCTGGTGGAAGGTGTCTCTGCCCATGGCAGGGGGGTTGGAACTAGATGATCTTTAAAGTCCCTTCCAACCCAAATGATTCTATGATTCTATGAGCTATATTTAAACTTTTGGTGCAGGCATCCATAAGCCTGTGTAGATTTAGGAAGAAAGGAACAGGTAAGAAATTTTCCTCTGACATCATCAAAACTACATCTATGCAGCATAGAATTTACTCTATACGTTCATGCCAAGTTTAAAACTAGATCTGGGTCATGCAAATTTGGTTATCTTCTTATTTATGGATATTTTGCAATAGATCCCTGGGATGTTAGCATTCTCTTTATCGAGTTACATTTAAAAATCCTAAAATCCATAATAAGTATTTATATTTATATGAAATCAGCATAATTGTAATTACAGTTACAAAAAAATTATAAAAGTATAATTTATAAAATTAGCATCCATATAGACAGTAGTTATACTCAATGAGTGCGTTAAATATTTAATTAAAAGGGTTTTTTATTTTTGTTTGTTTGTGTTTTTAAATAAACATTTTCTACCATTCATGAAGGTTTTGGTCCTTTTCCTACAAAGGCAAGTAGACTTTCAAATGCAATACTGACAAAAAATACATTCAATTAATTTATTCTTACTACTTCCAAATTCACATAGGCTAGATCTTTATCTCTGGCAAACTTTGGTCTTGGAATCTGCTCTGAAGCCATAGGTATGATTTCCATATAAATTTTCTGCTCAGATTTATGAACTCATGCCAAATCTTATTCTGAAGGTTCTAACTTAACTTGTGTGTAACATTCTCATGCTGCCTTCTGTGATAGGTTTTGTGGAGTATGTATCTTATTCATAAAAATCTTTCCTCTATTGGCTTCTCCTGGTTAATTTATGGCCTACTCTCTCCGTGTCCTGAACAACATATTAGATTCAACATTAGGTGGCTTTGTATTTGATATTCTCAGCAGCTTTTATCTGTAAACTTCTGAAGGAAATCAACAGGAACACTAGCAACAGGAGCTGTGAAGTTTGTCTTTTACTAACTGACTTCAAGTTTTATCATCTGCTCTATTTGCACTTGAAATTCTGGCAGTAAATGTAATTGCCTATTAAAACCATTGATAGAAAATAAACAAGCAATTAATATTTTTAACAGTGTCATTTTTTAAAGGAGTGTTCAACCTCTGCCAGGACTGCTCAGCTCACCTTTGAGTTTGTGAAGCAGCAGTATGTATGTCATAGTATAACTTCTACAGAAACTCCCAAAAGAGAAGCAAAGCTCAATGACTTAGCAAAAAGCTTGCTGTAAACTGAAGAACTTACTGTTCTCTTCAAACTCAAGGGAAAACTGGTTGGCTTCCAGTCCGTAATATTTATGGAAGAAATATGTATTTAGGTGTATCAACAGTTAACTGCAATGTACTCTTAAGTTGCAATGTACTCTCAAACTAATATATAAGTGCATAGTTTTATAACAAATTTGTTTCAGTAATTATTGGTACTAGAGTAATACCACCTTACAATATGACCTTAAAAACCATGAATGATGAAATGTTAAATCCAGTTCTAAAGAGTTTTATGCCTCCACACAACACAGTATCAATGGAGCCATACAGAGTGTACACTCAAAATGCTAGATCTGTATATTGGTTTCAAAGTGTTAAAACAAAGATAAAGTCAAAGGAATTTACACATACAGCCATTGCTTTGAGCACAGAGAAAAAAAAAAAAAACAACAAACCAAACCATACTTTTTTTCTAATATGATCATAGATTTATTATTTTCATGTACTGATTGGGCGTTGAGATAATTTTTATTAGCTTGGAGAAACAGTCCGATTGCCTCTAATCTCCTTGTCTAAATACATGATTTTTGTGCTAACTTCCTTCATATGGCCATTGAGAGTCTTTTTTCCTCTACTTTTTGACTTTTGCCTGATGTGTTGTGTTTGAAAGGCCTGGCTCTCTTCACATGAACAAGTCATCCTAGCAGTTGTGGTTTTTTTGCAATTTTTTTGCAGAGACACATCGGACACAATTATTGCAGAAATATTAACTCTAATAGAGTTGTTAGTCCTATACAGTGTATGTTATTCATATATTTATTTGGAGTAATTTGAATGTAAAGGCCTGCATATGTCATTTGATCCATACCACTGGGGTCCATGTTTCATGTATGTTCAGGTCTATGGCATACTCAATTATTCCAAGTTTTACATTTGATGCTCTTGAGATACTCTTGTCTTGTCAGGTTCTGTTGAATTTTATAAGTGCTGCTATCACAAAAGCAGTTCTACTTTTCATTTCTGCTTCAGACTCTCTCCTTTGTGATGCTAATTCTGAGGTACTTGAATGAATCCACTCGTTTAAGTTTCTCAACTTTGATGTAAAATTCTTGTTGCATATAAGAAATTTCCATTGTCCTCTATCTAGTTTTTTTTCCTCCTGCCGGATCACCAGTCCACAGGTAGTAGCTTTATTGTTAGATCTGCTACTATGGTCCTTTTTCTTCCAATCAAGTTGATATAATCTACAATGAAAATTTTATAGATCTTTTACCACTAGCTGATAACTTTGTCCTACCAGAATTATCAAGCACTTGGAATTTAACTATATTCAAGGAAAACATGAACAGAGATGCTGTCAGGAGAAATTTTTTTTCAGTCAGTTCTTGTATAGAATAATTTACTTAATGTGTACCCCTGAAGATTAGACTTTTCAAATTGCTTCTAAAGCTTTTAATTTGAGTTCTAATGCAACTGGAACTTGCAGTCTTTAGGAGGGAAACCTTGTGTATTTGCCTGTGAGGTTGCAGAAGCTGTTTTTCTACCTTTTCTATTGATGGAATACTTCATTACATAAAAATTTCTAATTTTACCTTTGCTATTAATTTATGTTTGAGGACTGAAACATTTAATGGAACTATTCCCTTATGCTTACTACAAGGAATATAGTGACTTGGGATATGCTGTGTGTCAATGTTCTCTTCTGACCTGAACAGTTGTTTTGTGGAATCTGTGTTCTTACCTAATACATGCAGCAGGTTCTGAGACCTGTGTCTACTCTGGGAGCAGGACAATACTGTAATGAGCAAGTATGCTCACAAGCATTTGCAACCTATTCTGTGCCACGGAATATATTGATAATAAATCTACCTCACCAATCAAAGTTTTCAGAGGAGAGGAACAGAGTTGTCACCTCAAAATATTCCATAGTTCTGTGGTTAGGGCAAACCTGTGACAGTAGTCAAGGAATCATCTGAGACTAGAGAATGGTTTAAACCTAGATCTCCCAAATCCAGAAATACTGCTCTAACTTGGGGTCATTTATTGACTAAATAAAGGATGCAGGAAAGAGAGGCAGTGATGCTATTTACTTGTTCTTCTTTCTTGTAAGGACTGACCTGATTTCATCTTATAATCTCAGGAGACAGTTCACAGCTATGGTACTTTGAAAATGTCATGATTTAGGCTCAGCCAGCAATTAAGCATCATGTGGCTGCTCACTCACTCCTTCCCCCAGTGGAATGTGGAGGAGAAAATATAAGGAAATGCTCACAGGTTGAGACAAGGACAGGGAGGGATTCATTATGGTCCCCGGCAAAACAGACTTGACTGGGGAAAAAGAGTGATTTAATTAGTTATAAATCAAATCAGAGTAGGACAATGAGAAACAAAACCAACCTTTAAAACACCTTTCCTCAACACCTCCTTTCTTTCCAATGCTCAACTTCACTCCCAATTTTCTTTACCTCCTCCTCCCAAGCAGCACAGGAGGATGGGGAATGGGGGTTGTGGTCAGTTCATCAGATGTTGGCTCTGCCTCTCCTTTCTCCTCAGGGGAAGACTCCTCACACTCTTCACCTGCTCCAGTTTGGGGTTCATCCCCTGGGAGACAGTTTTCCACCAACTTCTCCAATGTGAGTCCTTCCCACAGGCTGCAGTTCTTCATGAACTACTCCAGTGTGGGTCCCTTCCACAAGTTGCATTCCTTCACGAGCAGACTGTTCCAGCATAGGGTCCTCCCCTGGCTACAGGTGGGTGTCTGTTCCCCCATGACCTTCCATGGATGCAGGGGCACAGCCTGCCCTCTCACCATGGGCTGCTGGGGAACCTCTTCTCCAGCCCACCTCCTCCCCTCCAGGTGTCTGTCTGGTTGCCTCTCTCACATCCCACTCTCATTACTGCAGGTTTTATAGCAGGTGTTGTTTCCTGCTGTAAAAGAGGAAAGACAGAGGGGAGGTAAAAGACAGAGGGGAGTCTTGGAGCTGGGGAAGCTTCTAACACTTTTTCACATGAGCCACTCCTGTAGCCCCTCTCCTGCTACCAACACCCCATCACACAAACCCAATACGAAAATGATGGACATCTGGCTTTATTCAGATGATGAGTGTATAAGAAGTTTGTAGACTTGCTACATAATGGAGTTCAAGAAGAGCTGGTACACAGCATGATTCAGAGATACTTGGATGTTCAAAGTGAGATATTTGCTTTAATAGGACTTCAACTGACCTAATAAGCCTTGCCTGTCTAATGCAGTGTACATACACCTACACTTCATACTAACATGGCCTGAAATATGTAGCTTAGCCTGGTCTTCTTCCCACTGTTATAATTCTGAGTCTGGACCTCAGTACCCTCTTGACCAGACCCTAATATTTGCCATGGCCTTGAAGGAATGTACAGCAATGTGAGTTCTGCCCTGATTTTGGAGTCCATTAATGCTTTAATTCATTAGTCAAACACTAGTCAAAAAAAACCCCAAACCATTCTCATTTGCATATAGGCTTATTTAAAATTTCCTCAGATTTTTTGTAACTGCTACCCAGATTAAACATTCGACAACAGTCTTCTCCAGTATTAGCCATGCTTAGCTCCTACTTCACAAGTTGTCATATGCTTGACCATGCACTGACAAATGCACAGCTTTTAAAATGATTTATTATTAGTGAATAACAGAGAATTCATGTAGCTGTGGCTTGCAAAAACCCCAAACCAACCAATCAACAAAAACTCAAAAAAAACCCTGAAGTGAGAATTAATTCAAGTTACTGAAGTTCAGTGCAGTCTCCCAAATCTCACTCCAAATTCTTACATCAGTTCTCTTTCTCTAAAACTTGCCTATTGCCTGTCAATTTTACTGTGTATTTCATAAACATGAACTTCCTGAATTTAGTCAGTGATCTGTTAGCTGACATACTTGGAGCAGGTGATGGGAAAAAAAGAAAGGAAGGGATTCATCAACGGTAGTGTTTGTGCCCTGGGCTCTATTCATAGTCAGTGGAGACGTAATCGATATAGTCAGTAGAGTCTAAAATGCAATTTATCTCATCCTAAAGCAGCTATTTAGGAGAAGTGAAATGAATCAAACCTTGAAAGTGTCCATTACTCTCCACTGACTTGAAAGGGAGCCAAAGGGGACTAGCTTTCATGTAAGCAGCCAGACATCAGATATCAGATGATTTGAGCCCCATCCGTTGCAACTAGCAGTATTTAACAGATGTGTTAGGAGTACATGTGAGTTTGTTACATACATGCCTATTCTGTTTGAAGGCTGGGTGTTCAGTTTTGTAATCCCATTTGAGAGAGAAAATGTTTTATCCAGCAGACTTGGTATGGCATATGCAATGTAAACTGCTCAGATTCAGGCACACAATTACATTCTTTTCTGAGCTAGATCCAGATGGTCAGCACCAGTTTGGAGAGAAGAAGTAAAGAAAGGGACAAGGTAGAAAAGAGAAGGATTATTCTTGGTAGTTAAACATATTTGAGTTGTAGCTATGAGATCTCAGTATTACCTTATAACTAAGCTTGCTTAGCTAATGTTGCTTAACATTATGGCTGCTGTGAATCTGGTGCTGGAATTCTTAGTCATCTAGTGCTTCTCTTAACCTGCAAAGGGGTTTAAAGTTATAGAATTATGATTTTCTCTTTATGACTGTGTTCTTAAACCTTCAGTTTAGTTTAATATTGAACCTCGTCTATCTACTTCAAGTTCCTCATATCAAACTTTAAAAATTATAAGACATGCTTTTTGGATGGCAAACATTTTCCTCACTTCAAAAGCAGAAAAGGAAAGAAAAGAAAAAAAGGTTAATGTAGAAATATAATTTATATTAAACCCTTTTCCCCTTGTGGTGGTCTCCTATATTCTGAAACTGATGTTCTTTTCCCACCTATATTATATAAGAAAGATAAAAGGAAAAAACTCCAAACCCCTTGATGTTATGAAGAAAAAAATTAGACAGGAAAGGGGGATTTTTGTTTGTTCTTCGGTGTGAATTGGCACAGGCATTATGATGAAGTTAAAATGCAAAGGTTAATTGAAAAATGCGATAAACAAAGCCCCTTGAAGGTCTGAGGATGATTTTGCCTGGCAGAACTGAAAGCCTACTACCATTGGGCACTGCACCTACTCGGAACTGCTGGAGATTAAAAAAAAAAAAAAAAAAAAAAAAAAGAAGAAGAAAAGAAATAAACCACTCTATAAAGTTAATCATCTTTCTGTTCCTTCCACCTCATTTCAGCCCAATTATAACTGGGAAAAATCATTCTGTCTAATTTGCATTAATGCACCTCTATGGAAAAATAGCTTAGATAGTGAATTTGATTCCCCCCCCCCCATTTTATTATGGACATATTTAAAATAAAAAGAAACCCAGCAGAGAAATTACTATGGAAAACTCAAGGATAAGAATCTTGTTATTTTCTCCAATTGTTTTGCTGCCAGATAAATTCTGAAGATTTAATGTCAGACAGGGGTATTTCTTCAGTACGCATTCTTTAATCTCAGAACAGAAAACATTGAAATACCTGCTGGAACTTCATAATCTCTGGATAAGCCCCTGTTATTATTAAGGAAGAAAATATCCTGTAGGCTCTGATAAACTTAGGCCTTTGTCTGCACTTGTGTGTTTTCCATAATAGTTTTCAGAAAAGCTGCATAAATCCTCACTTACGCTGTGTTTTGAAAACAAGTGCAATGTATGATCCTATTGTGTATACAGTTTATGGTGTAAAAGAACACAAAGGACTGGCCATCACATTCATAAGCAATACCATGTTTCCACTCAGCATTTCAATTCACATTTTAATAAACACATTAAGGAGGCTCACTTGTTCTTGGACCCATGTAACATCTAATTTCTTACTGAGATGGTGAAGAAAAACAGTGTGTTTTCCTCTAAATTGTCAGTCAGTATATGAGCTCAGTTTGCCTCTTCTCACTGCCATTTATATTAATAGGTACAATTATCCATGCAGGCCTTATTTTCAGTGTACTGTGTTTATAGTCCCCATTTGTATATCTTGCTGGAGCTAACATGTTCATAACTATGTGGAACAGCTGGCCACAAACTGTTGTTTCTCATTAAAAAGACATGTTTCCTGAGCTTTTGGGGATTCCTTTTACTAAGCAATACATACTGTTGACATTTTGCCCTTTTCATTTTCCTTTAGCTCTTCACTGCAGTGGGATATTTAGGATTCAGGATTCTAAATAAAGAATTGAAGGGCTTTTGAGAGATTGAATCAGGGAGAAAGCCACATTGGGTCATTAAAAATCCCAGAGCACTCTTTGGAAATGTGAGAGTTATTATTGTCCTGGACAGATTCCAGCTTGTATAGCTGCATTGTAGGCTATTTATTCATGTATTTTCAACAAGTAATCTCTCCTTGACAGGCTGCTGTACTATGCTGTTGAACTTATAATGACCACTGTATTCTGCTCAAAGAATGGCTTCATCCCAGAGGTGGATGGAGTGGCTCCTTCATAGTGATGTCAACTAGGACAAGATAAATAATGAGTACTGTACTAATTACACCAAAAGCCTGGTTTCCATTTATATTGCTCTGGAATCATAGTAGTTCCACCTGAAGAATCATTTGTTTTGTTTTTATTGGTTCAAAGATTTATACTGTTATGTAATAGTTTTTATGCTCATGTAGTTAGTCTAAAATTGACTGCTTTTAGTATGTTCTGACTTTGTAAAGAAGGTGATCTAAACTTGAAAGCGTCTTGTGTGATTTGGAGAGGTAAACATCATGGCACTAATGGGAAGAAGGGCTGGTGAAGTTTCCATTCAGCAGCTAATTGGAATCAATGGCCAATTAACAGAGCTTATGGTGCTGTACCAAAAGACTAACTAGTCTGCTGAAAATTCAGAAGTCTGCAGCCAGCTTCTCCTGTGCTGTGAACTGTGTGCCTGCTGTAAATTTTGATGATTACTGTTAACTCTTGTTTTATTCAATGGTAATGGGAAGAAATGATCCAATGTATACAGAATTATACTATTGCAATTCAGGACTAATATTAAGCTAAAAATGGAGAAAGAAAGGAAGACAATACTCTAGCATAATATACAAAACATAGTGATGCTGAAATCCAATGTGATGTGATTAAATCCATAGCATGCTTCCTTTATTCCATACTTACAGAGAAAAGCTGCTCAGGCATTCCTCAAGCTGTGACCATTTGTGTGGTTTTATGTCTCTGAAAGAAACTAAGGGTCTAGGTGGAGGGTCAGTGGTTATATAACACTGGGATGCACCATATGGAAGTACATACTTTTGTGACTAAGTCATAGTGAAAGTGTTTTGCAGTAGTATTTTGTGTAGGAAAATACAGATTTCCGAAGTACAAATTTTAGAGATTGAATAAGCAAAAGACATGCTTGAAATGTATTTCCAGCTGTATTAAACTAGACATTTTTTCATAAATTGTAGCTATGCATGGGGTCAAACTATACAGTGTGCCGAGTATATTTTAAAATAGGTAAAGATTAATCAGCATACATTTACAAAAGTGAGAATATTTCCACATCAATACCTAATTTAGGTGGGACTTGTCATTATTTCTGCAGACTGAAGTCACTGCCTGATGCAAGTATTGTGAATGGCAGCATCTACCCCAGAGAAAAAACATACACAGGAAGGAGTAAGCAAAAAAAGGCAGGAAAATCCTGCTTGCAGGCTATGCTGTTCAAAGCTGCAAGAACTGCAGATTTAGCCAGAATTCTTCCTGATACCCCCTCTTCAATCATCTCTTTCTTTCAGACTCTCCAGTCAGGGCTCCAACTTACACTTGTTGCAATATAGTCCTAAAATATGAATATATTATGTGTTATACTTACTTTTGGAATCTTGACTATATTTTTTGCTGTGTTGCTTTCTGTTGCAAATGATTTATTTGCAGATTCAGTGACCCAGAACACCCAACTCTGCTTTTTTTCTCTGTGGACAAGAGAGTTTTACTCTTTTTATACAAAATTGCAGGAACCTTAAGAAACACTGTGCTTTTTCCTGTGTGTATTGTTTTTAATAATAGCAGACTGAAGGCTTGGGGAGAGGAGTTTTTTATGGAATCAGAATGTGATTTGCATGTTTTTAAGAAGTAGTTCTGCATTAAAATGTTTCAGTCATCTTCGTTTACCTGACTTCTCTCCTAATTTGGATTATCTGAATTCAGGTGTCTCAGACTTGCTCAGAAGAATTCTAAACAAATAATTCCACAAGATCTCAGAAAAGTTTTATTCTGTATTTAACTTCTTCAAATGTCTCTATTATTTCTATTTTTTATGTTGCTCTTTTCTTTATATTCTCACCATTCAAATTCCATCTCATGACAGTTTAGCATTGTTGACTAAATGATAATTGAATAGGAAGGTAAGCCAAGAAATCCTGCCCAAGAATCCATGAGTGTTAATACTATATACTTATCGTTATTTGATATATACTCATTTTATACCCTTTTTGCTCATACTGTTCTCTGCCTTTCACGATGTTAACTCTTAAAAAAACCACCTAAAACAACACGCTTCGGCATAGATATATGGTAACTGGATACAGGCTTAATTTCCTCTGTAGGATAGCCTCTATTGATAGGCAAGATGGAACCAACTGGTGTGGAAATAACATGTGGCCAACTTTGCACAATACTTGGCCCTGTATCTCAAGTGTTCAAATATTTTTGATGTTTTTGCCCACTGTGAACAATAATGTGAAACAGTTATAATAATGTTATTTGTTGAAGGCCTAATAAACAGCAAGACAAAGTTGCCTCCTAGTGGGACAAGTGAAATAGTGGTGAGCAATATATGGCAAAACAGACATAATTTATGATAAAAATGATAGTTTAGCAGTCTATGATGCTACTTGTAAGACAAACACCTTTTTCTATATACAATGACAGGAAAATAAGAACACCACTAAGAAGAATTCTGTGTGTAACACAGAGAAGTTAAAATGTGTGCCTACAGTGATATTCCAGATATGTACACATAGAGGAAAGTATGTAAATGCCATGTACCACAGGGTTATATTTTTCTCATATCTGACCCTGCCTTTTTCATCAATAACATCTGGTCTTACACATTCATTTAATTTAAAGAACGAGAATCCCCATGTCACAGTTTGAATTACTCCTGGACTGATTAAGCATGTATACTTGATTATGTAGATGTGTACTTAAG
Organism: Eurypyga helias; assembly: GCF_000690775.1. NCBI lineage: Eukaryota > Metazoa > Chordata > Aves > Eurypygiformes > Eurypygidae > Eurypyga > Eurypyga helias. The sequence goes on along the minus strand of NW_010270052.1, from coordinate 4,145 downwards.
AATTGCCACGAGGTGGCTGAATCTTAAAAGACTAATTCAGGAAACACGGCATTCACATCTGGTCTGATTATATCATAAAGATACACACTTTAAGAACAGGTAGCATAATGTCTCTACATCTCCATTTTACTTTCAGGACTGAAGAATGTTTCTATTATAACATAAAGTTATCTGAGTGGGATAGATTTGAATTTTTGTTGGTGTACTGATATATGTCAAGAGGATTTCTGTACTCAAAAGTTGGTCAAAGTGGATAGGAGGGTGTCAGGGTTGAACAGAGGGCAGTTTTGATAGCTATACCTCGCAAACTCTGTTCAGGGATTGAGACAATTTCAGTTACCATCAGCCAGGATGACAGTCTGGTTATTTTGGCTAAAATTTCAAAATGATTTTTTTCATCTGGGTCACTGTCCTCAGGAAGCTATTTAATTGAATTGACAAGTTTTCCATATGCACTTTGGCAATTGCACCAGAGGTTTGGAATTATATTATGCATTTCCAGTTAAGTCATGTAAATTAATAAATTAAAAAACAACAGCTAAATAATATTAATTTTCTGCTGCTCGATTAATGGACACTATTTATAATTTGGGAGCTATGGAAGATTGGTCATCAATCCATCAATTTGGCATTCAAGCTCCTGTAATCCTCCTTTACTGCAAAACTTTTTGTGGTGATTTTAATTTGCTTGCACTGCCACATAAGATCTCAGTTATTCTTAAAGTAAATACAGTAAGCAGTTTGGAAGACGAGACATTATTTTCATGAGCAAGTCAAGTCATTAAATCAACAGGTTATGATGGAAGGTGTGATGTGTGTGATGACATTAAAATGAGAAGGAAAGTAATGACAATCTGAAGAGTGACTGCATAAACAATTCATATTGTTTCCACTGTACTTAGGAAGCTAATACGAATTTGATGTAATCAGTGATAAAAATGCAAGCAAAAGCAAATAATAAAAAAACTCAGATGTACTTCAACAGAAATAGAAAATGAATGCTGAGCAGAAATGTGTGAACAATAAGATTCTAGTGCCCTATTCAGTAAAGATTAATATTTTTTCTTTTAACAGAGCTCTCCAAATTAACTCTAGATATTTTATGGAGTAAATGTTGACAGACTTCTTTACAGATATCCCTGCAACAGGCTATTTGACAATTTTAAGGTAAAAGTGTGTAGTTGAATGATTACATAAGTGGCCTCAAGAGACAGAATTGTTGAGTTTTGTATTTCTCTGCTACTCATTTACTCTTTTCTTGGGGAAATCATGATGGAGTACAGTCCAGAACATCAAGGTATTGAGTTTTTAAGCACGATAGGCTATAAGCTCCTATTGGGTTCTTGAATGGTTGGGCCTGAAGATATCTAGTAAAACAAACTTGATTGGAAAAGGCAGGTTCTTAAAATATTCCTGGAAATATGAAATGTATGTTGGATGGCAATAGTGGATAATTATCCTCCCTCCATCTCTATTCACCCAACCATAGAACATTTATATAGAATGAGAACTCTCGAATGATGATACAATGCTCAAACTGACGCGTGCTAAGTCACTGGAGTGCAGTGGTGATTTCTGTTGACTGCTAACATAGAGGAAAAAATGCAAACTGGTAGAATTACACTGCTGTAAAACAGTTCAGGAGATAAAAGTGCTTGGTAATTTTCTGACAGTTTCCCATTGTTTGAAAGGGCAGTTATTGAAAGGGATTGTTTGGGGGGTTTTTGTTGGTATTTTCTTTGTATATTAACCTAACAGTTTCAAAGTAAGTTTCACGTAGGAGACGTTCAGGACAAAATCTATTTTCTAGTGAACAGTGCAGATATACTGAGCATAACATTTAAATGCTATGATTAGATGTTGACAGACTACATGCTAGTCCTTCTTTTCTTGTATTTGGAACAGAGAAAATTTGTAATCTAGTCTGCCACAGAATAAGTGGTTGTCTGAAACACTGACATATACACTTTTTTTCTCCTGTTGGATTTTTTTTTTTGTATGTAATAAATAGTATAGTTCAGGTCTGTATTTTAACAAAATGGACCAACCATTGGGTTGAGATACTCTTTCTGAATATTTAATAGTGTACATAAAATAGATAAGTGACAAGATGTAAGGCATCCTGAAAAATAGTTGGGTTGTTGGGAAACTTGGATTCAACTCAGCACCAATGCATAGGGAAAATGCTGTCATATCCCAGACGAATGTCTTAACAACTATCAAGGCAATATGATCTTGTTTCCTGAAACTGTTCATGCATTTTACAAGGGTCTATAGTGTGGGGACAAGGAGTAATGGGTTTAAACTGAAAGTGGGTAGATTTAGATTAGATATCAGGAAAAAATTCTTTGTGGAGAGGGTGGTGAAGCACTGGAAAAGGTTGCCCAGAGAAGCTGTGGATGCCCCATCCCTGACTGTCTTCAAGGACAAGCTGGATGAAGGTTTGAGCAACCCGGTCTAGAGGAAGGTGTCCTTGCCGATGGCAGGAGGGTTGGGACTAGATGGTCTTCAAAGTCCCTTCCAACCCAAACCATTCTGTAATTCTATGATTCTGGTTCATGTGGCAGAAATATAATAACCCAAATACATCAGAACCTAGGAGAAAGGTTTTACTGGAATAGTAAAATAATCACATTTACCTCTATTTGTTTTGAAATTACCAGTGAAGAGTTTACATTTTCACTTCAATTTTTCTCACTACCAATTTATGTTGCTGATCCTTTCTTTTTTTAAAGCCTTTCATTCTGCTCATCTCTTTTCAATCTTTGGCAGTTTGGAGGTGAAGGAGAAAAATGCCTAGGTGACTTACTCTACAGCAGTATACCTGTACAGGTGAAGTTTCTATCAGTAAAGTAAGTAATATCACTGCAATCTCCCAGTGTAGATGTTATGTGCAGTTGTAATGTGGGACTTCAGTTGCTGACTTAATCTTAAGTGACATTGACACAATTGTTCTATTGCAAATTCTCTTAATACACACAAATTTAAATTTTTCAAACCAGCCAGCGGTTTCTGCATCTGCATTGAAAAGACATCCTCGGGAAATGATAGCTTGAAAAAGGTAACAAAACAAATACTCTGAGAACAGGCTTTTACCTAAAGTTGAAGGTAAAAATATATCTTCTGAAGCAATAATTTTGCAGTTAAAGAGGTAGATCATTCCATAGTCCTTCACGCTAAGATGGAGTGCTGGGTTTCTTTTATTATAAATAAAATCCTGAATATTAGGTCTACACTATTTGAGGCTCAAGGACTTGTCATTTGAAGTAGATTTGATTGATCTGTCCGAAACGAATACACTTTTCTGACAAAGTGCTAATAAACCCCTTCTGGCAGTCACAGAATGCTTCTTTCAAGATCTTACTGTTTGTTTTTTGAAGTGACGAAATTTATAGAGAACTGTTATAAGGTTCTAATTGAATTTCACAGAAGTAGCCCTGGTGTGACCCAAAATGGGGAAAAAAAATCCTCAAAGCTAGTCTCTGTGGAGCCCACAATTAAAATTAAAAACACTAAACGCAAAGAGAGATCCAAGCTAGAAATAGTCAACGTGAGACTTAATGAAGATTTTTGAGGTAAATTAAGGTTGATAATGTCTATGAGATATAAGGTGAATGAAAAGATTCACAACAACAACGTGTTTATTAAAACACCTTTTAAGAAACCTTGAGAAATAACAACAACTGCCTTTAAGGTTTCCTATTATAGTAAAAACTGGGTAAATTAGATAATTTTGCCACCTGCATCCTTAACAGAACTTTTGATTAGCTCTTATTGCAAGGTTTAGTTGACTTTGAAAAACTTGAACAATCATTGTGTGCTGGTTTCAGACAGAAATGTGCTCCTTTACTTCACAGTGCTGTCAACTGTGCCCAGAGCGGATGAGAGAGTTGTTTCATTCCATGGTATGTCAGGTGCAGTTCAGAGGTGGCATGTGGCCTGGGATTTGGGCTAGCTTGATAGCTGGGTCGTTAGCTGTTTCCTTAGCTCTTGGTGTGGTTGTTAGGGGTAGGACAGGTTCTTTTGTTAGTGGATTGAGAAGTTGGAGGGTTTTCTCCCCACTCTGGGGCTCTCCGACAGGGACTGCTCATTGCTCTGGGACCTGGCTGGGTGTCAATTGGCAGATGGTGAACTATTGTATCATA
>NW_010270051.1:0-1143 GCF_000690775.1 Eurypyga helias | reverse complement strand
GAGAGGTGCTCCAGCCCTCTGAAACAGACTGGACCTGGGGAAGAAAAATCAATTTAATTGGCCAGTCCAGTCAGAGTAGGGCAAGGAGAAACAAAAACTAAATCTTAAAACACCTTCCCCCAACCCTCCCTTCTTCCCAGGCTCAGCTTACCAGAGTCACAGGCTCTTCAGGCGCAGCCACCTGCTCTGCCATGGGGTCTTCCCTGGGCTGTAGGTGGGTCACTGTTCCCCTGTGACCCTCTGTGGCTGCAGGGGCACAGCCTGCCCTCTCACCACTGGCTGCCAGAGGACCTCTGCTTCGGTCACCCCCTCCCCACCTTTCTGCTCTGACTACAGGGTCTGCCATGTTGTCTCTCCCACATCCCACTTCTCTCCTTATTCCTCTCTCCACTCTGTTTCCGCTTCCACTGCTGCTTCTGCATTTTCCCTTCTGAAGCAAGTTAATCGCAGAGGCACTGATGGTTTGATGGCACCATGGGTCCGCAGAGGACCTCTGCTTCGGTCACCCCCTCCCCACCTTTCTGCTCTGACTACAGGGTCTGCCATGTTGTCTCTCCCACATCCCACTTCTCTCCTTATTCCTCTCTCCACTCTGTTTCCGCTTCCACTGCTGCTTCTGCATTTTCCCTTCTGAAGCAAGTTAATCGCAGAGGCACTGATGGTTTGATGGCACCATGGGTCCGGCTGGGAGCCGGGGAAGCTTCTAGCAGCTTCTGAGCCATCCCATCCCTGTGGTACTTCCCTCACTATCAAACCCCATCACCACCCAAACCCAACAAAGGTACTTCAAAGGTGTTAATTCCTGCAGCCTTTTTCATGCCACCAACAACAAGGAGAAGCTTGGGTGACTTTACCAAGAAAGGCGTTTGGGTTTGGGTTTGGTTTTTTTTTTCCTGAAGTGAAATGAATCCCACCCTGTGTGTCTGTTCCCTTCTCTGCCCTGCATGTTTCTGGCCCCCCTGCTGCTTTTTTCCCCTTTTTTTGGTCTGTCTCCTCAAAGCCAGTTGAAATAGCCCTTCTGTTTTCAAGAAGCTGACTGGGTAATTTCTGCATCTCTGGATGTGTAATGAATATTTGAGGGTTTTAAGTTCTTTATCTGACCTTATTAAAATAGTTAATTTTGGTAGATAGTGTGTTGAAACT
>NW_010270050.1:0-344 GCF_000690775.1 Eurypyga helias | reverse complement strand
TGCCTTGCACGAGGATCCGCCTCACACCCCTGGGCCGTGCACGGGGACGCTCCTTGCACGACGCCTGAGCCTCGCCCGAGGACGCCCCTCGCACGCCCGTGCATTGCACGAGGATGCTCGTCGCTCGCTCGTGCCTCACACAAGGACCCCTCTTGCACACCTGCCCCTTGCACGAGGGCTCCCTTCGCTCAGCTGTGCCCTGCACGAGGATCCACCTCGCTCCGGCGTGTGTTGCACGAGGATCCACCTCACACGCGTGCATTGCACGAGGATGCTCCTTGCATCCCTGGGCCTCGCACGAGGACACGCCTTGCACGCCCGTGCCTTGCACACCCGTGCCCTGA